>NC_056417.1:931590-1234621 GCF_905147365.1 Aricia agestis
AGAACGAATGATATTCAAATGCGGCTTAGTTTAGGTGTCGACCTAAATTGGTTCGTAAAACGAAGTTGATGGTACGAAATATCAAATGCCATTCAGTTTAGGTCCTAAAATAAATCGTATTATGCGTTGATAGTAAGCCTGCAGGTAAGGATTTGAATGTCAATCTTCTTGTAAGGAAAGAATCGCGAAAATTTATAGGAACCCAACCAAATTGTGATGTTGTTTACACAATTCTATGTATAGTCACCACCCAAATTAGGCACTCCATGTTAATCGATTCCAATAAACCCATTAGGCCATTACCGTAATCACTAATAGATCACTTAGCTCTTACTATCACCATGTTAACCGCGGTCTGATCGCTTAAACAGAACCCAGCGACCTTGATAACGAAACCCATTAGCCCTTCGACCTTTGACCTCTCACCCTAAATCATGTCCGTAAGTAATGTGTTGCGTGTCGCCCTTCCGATAAGACCCTAAACCTTATGTAATGCTGGGATTCGTTTTGGGCATAAGAGTAGGGTAGGACTAAGGTGAAAAAGCAATCTGTGACAAAAAACTGATATTGTTTCTTTAGCAACAAAAATGGTTTGATGTCTAGGTTAATTTCTATTCTCTATTATAAAAACAGTTGTATTTCTGAACCACCATCCCCATTTAAAAAAACTTAAGCCTAAAACGGCCCCATAGACCAATAAGCGTCACAATCCTGCATCGCGCTATCAATTGGACTCTGTTAAGCATTCGTGTACTAACCCACACAAAAATTATGTATTGAGTTATGAATGCAGTTATGTTCTGTAGATGATTTAGAACAAGACTGCATTCAAAATTTAACAACAAAAAAAATTGTGGGTTAGGACACTAATGCTTAAGAGCGACCAATTATGACAGAGGGTATCGGCCTGACTAAGCTAGACTACCTGTCTTGGTCGAAGATACCCTTTTCGGGCTCTCACTAAAGATAAAGGTAAACAACGACTGGGAATCTATGTTATAGAAGACTTTCCACCTATCCGAACCTCTTTATTAAAGGCACATCCTCCAATACTGATGCAACGGAAACGTTAGCCGTATGCGAAGACTCTTGACTAAATTAGGTTGATGAATTGGACATGTTGTTCCATCGCAAGTGGATAATGGCCGAGTCACGCGTTAGCGCCACTTGATCTAATAGATGCTGGGGATCGGCCTGTCGTGACAGACCCTAGTGGATATTGAAATAATAACAGGATAACATTTACAATCAGGTATTTCTTAGATTCTAATATAGAGGAAAAAGAAACTTGGCATAGACATACAATAGACCAGTAGTGCTAGCACGGCGACCAGCGGAAATGCGAAAGTATGGACAAACTGTGGAAATAAACCTAAGGTGCCGTTCCGATCTTTTTTCGTTCCGAAAAATTCAATTAAAATGCCACTTTATGACAGACTATAGTCACAAACTGTGGAGATAAACATAAGATGCCGTTCCGATCTTTTTTAGTTCCGAATAATTCAATTAAAAAGCCACTTTATGACAGACTATAGTTCTAAAAATTCTAATAATATCTACATTATGACATATACTATAGTGTGTCATAAAGTGGCATTTTAATTGAATTTTTCGGAACGAAAAAAGATCAGAACGGCATCTTAAGTTTATCTCCACAGTTTGTGACTATAGTCTGTCATAAAGTGGCATTTTAATTGAATTTTTCGGAACGAAAAAAGATCGGAACGGCACCTTAGGTTTATTTCCACAGTTTGTCCATACTTTCGCATTTCCGCTGGTCGCCGTGCTAACACTACAGGAGAAGGGTATAATATTAAAATACTTTTAACTTTGCGCGGTCAGAAGCGAGAGCAGCTCCTAGTATAAATATTTCTAGTTGCATGAATTAAAAAATACTGGACCAAAATCGTTGATAAACTGTACCTACGGCCACTAAAATACACAGAAGAATGGACTTTAGAAGTGTAGACTCCAGAGATGTCATTACATCTCTCTTCTAGCGCCAGGGATTAAAAACAGTCTTTGTACAGTCCAATGTACTTTTAAAATACGCATATTTTAAAAGTATTCTTTCAGATCAAATCCACCTGATTACAAGATCTAAGCGACTTATCAGACGATAATAATAATTCAAGGCAAAATCTGTTACAAAATCAAGGAGAGATACAAAACGGTCAATGTTAGTTAAAATTACATCGCCATGGAAACTCTAAACTCACTTACATAACTACTTAGATGTAGAGGTCATTGTAAAACGAACTCTATTTCCTAATTAGTAAGGTCGGAAGCAAGGAGTTGGCAGGTCGCCAGCGTGACGTCACGTGGCTGCCAGTCTGTCTCGAAGGCCCTTTCAAGCCGTTTGCCCTAAATTCGGATCTAACCCCATAAACAACGCCAGCACTCCGGGGGAAATTCTTATCTATCACCGGTCCTAGTCTATTTGAATGTAAATGTTGGCGACTGGCTGGGTAGATGAGTGTTCTATACTTTTTAGGGTTCCGTAGCCAAATGGCAAAAAACGGAACCCTTATAGATTCGTCATGTCTGTCTGTCTGTCTGTCTGTCCGTCCGTATGTCACAGCCACTTTCCTCCGAAACTATAAGAGCTATACTATTATGGAAAAATTATTAAAAATTTTAGGGGTCCCCAGAGGTACAACTAAAACAAAAAAAAAAAAAATTTCCACTAACCTATACGTGTAGTGTATATCTATGGATAGGTCTTCAAAAATCATTTTGGGGTTGTCATTTTTTTCTAACGTGAATAGTTTGCGAGAGACACTCTTTCAAAGTGGTAAAATGTGTGTCCCCCCCCCCCCCCCCCCTCTAACTTCTAAAGTATATAAGTCTAAAAATAATATATGATGTACATTACTATAAAAACTACCAACGAAAATTGGTTTTAACGATATCTAGCGAGTAGTTTTTTTATACGTCATAAATGGTAAACCTTAAATTAATTTTCGCTGATTCCTTCTCCAAAACGTAATCGATTTAAGTACTTTTTTCATTAAGAATTAAAGCAAGGCTTGAGCTGTGTTCCTATGTTTTATTTTTTTTGTATATTTTAGCCAGTTTTGTTTTCTGGGTGTTTGAACACAGAGAAAAATCTGGCCATTTTTTTGGGTTTTTGAACGTTCTAATCTTTTTTAATAATAAAATTATGAAAAAAAAGAAAACATAGGGACGTGCTAATAGTGGCCATTGATATT
The DNA here is from genome assembly GCF_905147365.1 of Aricia agestis. NCBI lineage: Eukaryota > Metazoa > Arthropoda > Insecta > Lepidoptera > Lycaenidae > Aricia > Aricia agestis. Next base: position 934,803 of record NC_056417.1, read on the forward strand.
CAGGAAAAAAATCATAACTCTACCGGCATTATCCAGGGAGGAAATAGGGGACAACGTTTGTATGGAAAAAGGGCGGTGTGGACTCGTCTTAATGTTATCCATTCTAGTCCACAATAATATAATTCAAAATAAGATAGTATGTTTTTCTGTCTGTTGCCCTAAGCATATTTACCGATTTTGGTGACATTTTCATCTCAGTGCTAGGAAAAAACTGAGGATAGGTAATGTTTATCCCGGAGAATGTATTATGTACGGTGACCGCGGAAGAATCACCGGTGCCGGCAACATCTAATCGCCACGCTGACATATCATTCAACTAAAGATTCTCTATGGTCACTAAGTACAATTCTAAATCAGCAAGTTTACAGATAAAATAGAGATTACAGATTGTTGACGGTTTACTTAGTCTCCCTTGTATTCCTCCTGCCACGTGTAAACTTTCTCCAAGGACCTTCAGCTATTTTTTGCTTGGAAATTGTTAATTAAAAGTTTAACAACTCCGTTACGTAGTAGGAAAGAAACACAACATCATATTATGTAATTGATTGTTCCGTTCTTGGTAAAAATTCATTAAAACACAACAACAACTTCTTTTCTTATAAAAATATTTAAAACATTTATTTGCTTACGTTCTTATTGTTCATGTAACTTGCCTACGATAACATTTGAGTTTATTTCTCTATCTCTCTATGATATTTAGGGCTTTCATTTGTCATTACTTCATTGGTCAGCAGTGCTAAGTAGGTATGATAAGTCGGTATAGAATATACATTTCAGATCCAACCCTGGAATCAAGCGATGCTAGCGCCCATCTACTCTCTTAAATTTTAACTCTTAGGTAATACCAATATAATCCATAGTATTACTAATATCCATACTAGTATTATAAATGCGAAAGTGTGTCTGTCTGTCTGTCTGTTACATCTTCACGCCCAAACCGCTCAACCGATTTTGCTGAAATTTGGCATTGAAATACTTTGACTCCCGATAAAGGACGTAGCATACTTTTATCCCGGAAAAATGTACGGTTCCCGCGCGATAAATTTTGGCGCAACGGAGTTGCGGGCGTCATCTAGTAACATTAATAAGTAATAAGTATTATATTGGATGTCAGATCTAATTCCAAAAAAATGCTTTTAGTTTAAACTATCAACAAAATTACCATTCACCACGTTATAGAGCGCATGGCACGGTCAAAGGCCTCTGTTATCATTATTAAAACAAAATAGCTAGCTAATTAAAACACTAAAATATTTAGTAAACAATAACATAGTTCGTAACGAGTTATTCGAGATAACATTTTGGCGAATTGCTACTTTGTCGTACAAGTTGTTTAAAAATGAATTAAGTTCATTGATATTTATGTTTCAAACACACAGAATTAATTTCTTTAAAAGGTTAATTTCATAAGTGGACTTGGCTCTACCATCTACTTGTAATAACTAGTTTGCCTGAGTTATTTTCATATAGATAATGCCTCTACCCTATAAATTAAATTATGATGTTACATTATTGCTATACAGTAACGACTTTAGTTACTACTTGGCTAAAAATATATCGCACATGGTCTCCTAGGAAATCAAAAATAATAACTTGTAATAAAGAAGGTTGTACATAGGCAATTACTAGGGTCGCATAAAACTTAAGGAGTTTTACATTATTCTGAGGAACTTACGAATAGTTCGCATAAGCCGCGCATAATCCGAAAAGTTTGGAACAGCTTAAATGAGAACAATTTACAGTTTGTGATGATTCTAACCCAGAAACTTACAAATTCCTGACGGCTAGAGCTAACTTCGTCAAATAGAGTTTAGAATTTTGTTAATAATTAACAGAAAATTCCCCTTGAAACGACATTATGATTGAATTCGCCAAAATTACTAGCCATTTCACATTTGAAAACAATTAAGGTGTATGGTGTATATCAACGCTTCTTAAATTTTCCACAAGTATTAACGTTTAAGAAATGTTTAATGTCTGGTCATAAAGAACTCTTTTGTTTATATTTTCACGATCTTAATCCATATCGGCAGTTGAACCCAACGCTCCGTAGATAGGGCACGTTCATATAGCGTAAACTGCATAAAGGGTTACTTTGTTACAATATGCGATGCAAGCCAAAACACTGACATTAAAAGGCATTGACAGTGACATTAAAGATTTTTTTTAAATCACCTCCAAAAACTTCACACGACTTGGTTTCCGCATTTCTCTAAAAGGGACTTTGACGTAAATATTATACAACTTGTTTATACAAACACACCTCATCTCGCGGCGTCATCTTGGCAGACCAAACTTATCGTTTGCCAAATCCGATATCTTCTGAAATCACTGCATTCCTAATTAAAAAAAAACACAACACGCACCGCAATCCGAATTTAGAATCTAAACTCGCCAGCAATAATGGCGCGATAAAATTAAATTTCGAATAAAGAACACCGATTCCTTATCACGAGACACTTCGAGTACACTGGTCTTGGGCGTACTGAGAGTGACCAGTGCGCGCCGTCGCCTCATTATTTAATAGTCAGATAAAAGATTATCTATTGACTCGTCCTCGGTCAATACGACACTAAATTACGTACGATGAGTGATGACAGACATTACGAGTAAACCTCAGACGTATTGAAAAGGAAAACAACAAGGTAGGCATACATTTTCGACGCGCTGTAGAAAGGGAGGGAATACCTACTATAACTTCCGAGTTCCGCCACGCCACGCTACTACTTTCCTTTCCCTTTTTTTTGGGATTTTTCGGTCAGATTAGGATCTGACCGAAAATTCCCAAGACAGGGATTGTTTGAACATTTTTTACAAATTTAAAAAGTGCACAACTATACCCAAAAAGTTCCCCAAGACTTTAAACAGACAGGGATCTGACCAACAAACCCCAAAAGTTTACAAGTAAAAAAAATCCCGATATTTTCACAGAATATAATCCAACCTACAATGGCAGAGACTACTAGATCATCTACATCCGAGAATAAACTGCAAGAGGCATCAGTTTTATAAGATGAACTTGACTGATGGCTCTCCATACCCGCTTTATTTACTCGATAAAAGCTAAAAGGTGCTGACTCGAGCACCACTCCAGCCGTGATCTCTAACGAGGCAAAATTAATATATTAAAGAGCTTGCAATTATGCTGTTATAACGAGTATAATATGAGCAATAAAACCACAGCTAACTTTTACGTCTGCCGTATGGCGTTCGGATCAAGTTTACCCTTCTTTTTTTGCAATCAGACACCAAAGAGGATTTAAAATAATTAAGTTTTTTTTATCTGTCTGATTTTAGTAAAAGAACAAAGAAAAAATATTCCTAGAAGCGAATATTCCTGGATATTACTGTGGGAGCATAATTTTAGCCATGTTAACGTGCCTAGTTTCTTATTTAATTTAACAGTCAAAATTATACCTGTCGACACGACTTCAAGTTTCATCAAGCGTTAAATGAGTATTCAAGTATTCACATTACTGTAACTAACATCTGACGAACTAGCTACATAGTAGCCTAGTACTGTTGTCCGTCTTTGTGTTTGTCTTCATCGATCCGGCAAAAATAAGTGGACATATTAAGAATCTCTATTATTATACATATATACTATTATTATACACATATACATAATATTATATTTTCGAAGTTTTTATAAGTACAAAATTTATTATTTTTCTAAAGGCTTGACAATATCTGAAATTTAATTTTCTATGGAATTATTGCATAATCCACGGATAAGTGAAATTAAATTAGTTGTAACAATCTGATTATTGAACTTTATCAAGAGCTATTGTAGATTAGATTTATTATATCAATGAATTAAAACTAGCTAAGCCAAACAGTAGCTAAGCCTACTAACTATCGTAAAATAAGATTTAAATCCATCGAAAATTACAAAAACTATAACAAGACTTACGATCGTACCTAGAGGATTGAATTGATCACAATTTACAACTTTAATTTAAGAAACATTCAACAGAAACTAACATTTTTGTCAAACTCGTCTTAATAAAGAATTTGCTCATCTTAATGCAATGTTAAAGTCTGCAAGTAATCATAAAATGGCTGGAGTGCAGCCTTTGAAAGAACTACTGAAATATAAAATAAACTGTAACGGAATTTAAAAATGGGGCTAAAATTTCAGCAGCAAGTCTAATAAGAGTTGACATACAGCATCCTGGTTCCGCAATGCACCAGAATCAGGTTGCGGTCGCGATGCGGGTGCGGCACTGTTTACTACACAACTTTGTTAACATATCACTTCCCAACTACGAAATGTTTCACAAGAAATAGGTCACTAATCACAATTATGCCCGGGCTATATAAATTCTGGGGTTTTTGAACGTAGTTTATTCGATAGAGTTTTTGATTAGTCAATTTTTGATGTCAACAACTTTTATACGTGGGAGAGCCATGCTTCGGCACGAATGGGCCGGCTCGACCGGATAAGTACCACGTTCTCACAGAAAACCGGCGTGAAACAGCGCTTGCGCTGTGTTTCGCCGAGTGAGTGAGTTTACCGGAGGCCCAATCCCCTACCCTATTCCCTTTCCTACCCTCCCCTATTCCCTTCCCTTCCCTACCCTCCCCTATTACCCTAGTCCCTCTTAAAAGGCCGGCAACGCACATGCAGCTCTTCTGATGCTGCGAGTGTCCATGGGCGACGGAAGTTGCTTTCCATCAGGTGACCCGTTTGCTCGTTTGCCCCCTTATTTCATAAAAAAAAAATGACACCTCTAAAAAACGGTAATTAAATATTTTGCGGGATCGTTTAAATAGTTTGCGGGCATATTTTCCTGTCCCCGTGGCCTAAAACACGATAAGAGAAGGCAGATAGAGTTCTAAGAACTTGATAGTTATATCTAGGCTTTTATTCTTAGCTCAAGCCCTAGATTTTAAATCCACGCCAGCAATAATAACAATATAACTACATAGGATATGAGTTTAAATAGGTGGCGAAAATTATATGAGTTTAATACGAGTATGGGTTTAAATAGGTGGCAAAGAAGACTACATTCCCGGTTAACGATCAGTTTATTAATCCTTACTTAAACCTAATACATGTGTTCTTATACTAATACATTGTATACGTTAACGTATACTTATTAGTTATTACTTATAGTCACTACGCCACATCTTGATGTCAGAAGACTAGCACTGTTTCCCACTCAGAAAAGTTTCCTATTATCGGATATACAAAAGTGGCTACTGCAAATACATAAAAGATATCCTCGAGAGGGTAAAATATGATGTTCTCCTAGTACTTTCGGGTGATTGAATCATCATGCACTCAGTAGGCCCATAACCGTCCCACATTCGATAGTGGCAGTCACCAAGCGAGATTAAATACACTACACGCTTATCAGTTCACGGGCGACGACACAGTGCACGGAGACTAACCTCACTAAGGCCCTGACTCACTACTAGCTGCTACCAAGAGGGCACTAGATGATACCAGGATCCCATAAAAAACTAGAGCTAGTGGTTGCAGAGGAACTTAGAGAAGAGGCTCTACCATTCGTATTATTGATTGTTATGTTGTATACTTTATAGTTTCTAATGTTGCTTCTGCGTGCTTTACATGACCCAACTCATGATAACTCAAAATATTCTTAAATTATTATTTAGATATTTTTTTAAATAGAGCATTTCTTGCAAAGGATATAGATAGTTGTTATAATCTCTTTTTGAAACTGAATAAACCAAATAACTATTTGCCTAAACAAGCGATTGTTAACTTCGGCAAAAATCTCAATATAATTGTAATTAATATAATAATGATAACAACGATTATTTCCCTTATCGGAATTTTGTTTAATAGTTACAATCAACTTTTAAATCGAGGTCGTGCACCGCTCAGAACGTTCTAGAAGACGATATGGCGATATGATAACAAGAAGATGATAAGCTCGTTAGTTCGTTACGTAACAAGGTTCGAATCCTGATTGTGGCAAAAATAACTGCTCTACATAGGGGATAGAGTATACTGTATCCCCTCTGTAGAGCAGTTATTTTTATTATATATACTTACCTGGATTATAATCCAGGTCAATAAAACATATAAACATGCTTTAAAATGGGGTGTTTATACAAAAGACTTCTGTTTAAACTGATGTTCAGTTTAAATAGAATTCTTTGGTTTATACACTACTAATGATTGAAAGGGTATCAATATTCAATACTAATAATAGGAAGAGTCACTGTCCTTTACCTCCGTTTAAACCGCTAAACCGAGTTCCAATAGTATAGAAATACTTTCCAGTCTCAGGAATATAGAATAGTTATATTGCTAAAATTGCGGACCAAATGCAGCAGGAGTACAGTAATTATTATCCTTCCTATTTTATCAATTTACCTATAGCTTTTTTTTACGTGGTAGAGCCATGCTTCGGCACGAATGGGCCGGCTCGACCGGAGAAATACCACGGGCTCATAGAGAACCGGCGTGAAACCAATCCCCTACCCTTCCCTATTCCCTTCCTTACCCTCCCCTATTCCCTCTTAAAAGGCCGGCAACGCACCTGCAGCTCTTCTGATGTTGCTTTCCATCGGGTGACCCGTTTGCTCGTTTGCTTATGCTTATTATTATCATAAAAAAAAAGCTAATACTTTTAATGTTTATTTCTTCAAATGATACAAGCTAACGGTAGCGGAAGTAAGTTCGATTTATGTTATGTAAAGGTGAAATGAAGATACATTGTAAAGGTCGCAATTTCTGACACGAAGCCCAGACTCTTATCTAGAGACCGATGCTCAAACTTCGAATTTCACTTCGATCCTAGGCTGTCGCATTTACGCGTGAAAGCATGTGTGTGAATGAGACGGACTGAAATAGAAGCGACGTTCGAGGTATAAGAATCAGTCCTCAATCAGTAATTAGCTCATTTTAACCACCGCGGCTTGAACTTTGAACAATGTTAGTTGCTACTATTGGTAAAAATAGCATTAGCAATAATAATTAATTGTTAAATGCCCATTAGCAATAATGAAATTAATCGTACTTGCTAAAAAATACGATTGCTAATATTATCGTGCGAAGTAATGGTCTGCGATCATGATAAAAATCACATCCGCGCTGTTACGCACCGCAGTGTTAACTGTTAATGAATTGCTATTTTTCACTCGATGCGAAATAATACTCGACGCGAGCGGTGTGATGCGAACCGATAATTCACGATGACGCGTTTTTAGCAAATAGCAAAGCAATAATACTTAGCATGCTGTGACATCAAAATTAGCATGTTAATGAAATTAATAGAAAATAGCAATAATTCCCATTACTATTAGTTGCTACTCAATAACCTCCTATACCCTATGTACCTTGGTTCTATTAATTTAATGTAATTCTATTAATTTAATAGGATTATAATTGCAGACACCTATGTCCTGTCCCGGGATGCAAAGTATCTCCATACCAAATTTCATCAAAATCGGTTCTCTTCTCAATAATTCCTAAATTAGGATAGTTTTCGTTGCGGAGAAATGTACGATTCCGCCGCGATTGACGAATTTGCAACACGGCGCAACGGCGCGGCGTTGCGGCCGTTATCTGTCCATCAAATAGCAAAATAGTTTTGCCATCAATTATATAAAATACGAGGGAGAGCCATGCTCGACAGGAGAAATACCACGTTCTCACAGAAAACCGGCGTGAAACAGCGCTTGCGCTGTGTTTCGCCGAGTGATTGAGTTTACCGGAGGCCCAATCCCCTACCCTATTCCCTTCCCTACCCTCCCCTATTCTCTTCCCTTCCCATCCCTACCCTCCCCTATTACCCTATTCCCTCTTGAAAGGCTGGCAACGCACCTGCAGCTCTTCTGATGCTGCGAGTGTCCATGGGCGACGGAAGTTGCTTTCCACCAGGTGACCCGTTTGCTCGTTTGCTCCCTTCTTTCATAAAAAAAAAGTTAAAACCATAAAGTTAATAGACCTAGCGGAATAGAGAAACATAGGCCTGAGCAAGAGAGATGTCACTATCAGTAACACTGCGTGGTAAAAAGAGACGTGTGATACATGACAGCAGCACTCTTATTTTGACGTCCAGTCGGCACATGCCGCACGTTGACAATTTAATCTCATAGAATTCATGTTCAATCATGCTTCTGTAAGTGTATACGTACACATATTTTTACACACAGATGAAACCAATTTCGGTTTCGTTTGACAGCTCGAGATTGTTGCTCTATTCCGCTAGGTATACTAACTTTATGATTAAAACACATTTAGCGTTGGTTTATCATTTTCTGAGAATACCGCTGCTTCGAAACAATATCAAAACTGTAATAATATTGGACTAAAATAGCAGAATATACCCACAGGCCCTACAGACCCTACTGTCCTTTGATATGGCTTGAGGTAAACCCTCTACCTTATCGAGGGATCGACCTCAATACGTCAACTTTCACGCCTGCTTGTCAATTTGTAGCTTAAATTGACATAATGTACCTGTCGACCCTCGCGATAATAACTATAGCCGGAACTTCAGGACAATGCCATGTAATAAATCCAACATTAAAGGTAAATCCTATGTTAAAAGGATGAGGTTTGATACTGACCCACAGTCAAAGGTGACTCAGAGTAAAATATGCAAAATCTGTTTTTTAGTGCCCAGAGAGTGAATTTATGAAAATTTTATTAATGACCGCATTGAGGATTTAAAAATTATATTACATTTTTTTTTATATTATAAGGACGACAGACAAAAAATGATGAGTTCAGGTCAAATCCTTCACTGAATTATAATAATTAAATGTCACAGAGTGCCGCAAGTGAAAATGGTTTTGTCACATAATAGAAAGAACAACTGAAGCAGCATGATACAATTATGCAATTGCCAAACAAAGCCTACTGAAAACACAACGCCTTAATGACCGTACAAATGAGTGTTTGTTGTTGTTCCATTGTCTGTGAGAACCGAGACTAGTGTGCACTCACCTTTCTTTTAACCGTGACTTTGAAATTTTTATTTCATTTCAACCTCCAACGAGTTTATAAAAACCTGGTACTTAACATTCAAGATACTGAATATAAAAGCTCCCTCTAATTTAGAGCCCCTAAATCTCCAATGTCCACAAGTTTATGAAAACCTAGTACCTGCCTGGCACATACACTGAATATGTCTCGATGAATCCATAGGAACCACTCGATATAATGTGGATCTCACTTCTCTCGCATCATCCACAATCCATATCAAACCCTTATCACCACGGCTTCCAGAATAATCTAAACCTTTGATAGCATCTAATTGGTTCAATAGTCCTACTAAAAACTTAGCTGTACAAAATGTGTCAGTTCCTGAATCGTAGCAAATCGTGGTGATAAGTGATAACCTACGCCCTATGCCGTGTGAGTGATAAAAATGCGTGGCAGCGTCACAGACAAAAAGAGGTTATAAACTACGTTCACAGAGTTCACGTGTACTAAACGTAACTACCTATGTCATATAAGTAAACAGCTAATAATAGCATAATCCATACTAATATTATGAATGCGATAATGTCTCTGTCTGGCTGTGGTCTGGCTCCTATACACACTTACACCGCTGAACCGATTTTGATGAATTTTGGTAAGCAGATACTCGAGTCCTGGAGAAGAACATAAATATAATTACTGTGATATCCCTACCTGTAAAATACGCTAAAATATCTTGTTTCAAAAACAAATTTTGCTACACTACAGCATTAAAAGACTCGGAAAATCGACACCCAAAAATATAAAAATAATAAATTAGAATATAGCCTTGGTAATTTTTGTTAAACTGTTGAAAACCGTAACGACCTTCGGGCTGTGAAGCTGGCGTTGCTCAATACGATTTAAAACAATGGCAATGTATTGTTCCATGTGATATACATTGTACATAGAGTTGACCAAGAGTTTGTACCGTTCCAGTAGAATTAAAAGCGTGCTACCAGTCGCGGGTTGCCAATCATGCTAATCAATCAAAGCCGCACGTGATCTTTAGGGTCAATTTATACTAGCGCAGAGTCGAAGCGAAGCGAATTCCCAAAAACTGAACACAAAAAATTCAACCTTAACTTCAGAGCGTAACGAACATATTACTTCCGCGAGGCCAATCAGCGTTGGTCGGGCGCATGCACGCGAATTCGCGCGGATGCGCGCGCCTTTTTGAATTCTCAGAAGTAATAAAGTGCATTAACGCTTTGGAGTTAAGGTTGAATTTGTTATGTTCAGTTTTAATAAGTCGCTTCGAGGCGCTTCGACTCTGCGCTAGTATAAATTGACCCTTAGGCTCGATTTAAATGAGTCCGAATGAACAGGCTCTATACACGTTTTGGCGGCTATAGCAATCACCACAAGATCAGTATGTAAATATCTGCAGGCTTAGCATGGTCACCATGGAAGCGGTTTCTTTCTACGGAAAAATAGACAAAGTTAGACAAAGGAAATCCGCCATTTTGTCACTAAAATCTGTCAGTATGTCCATTCTTTCCCGTTTCTTTTGTTGCGCCTGCAGCTCGAACGCTATTAAATAAATCGTTACTATTGCTTGCGATCTCGCGGTGTAGCGGTCAAACCGCTCGTTCGCGCGGACGCAAATAAATCCAGCTTTATCCACATCGTGAAAATTGGAATCAGATCCAATATAGCGTTTAATTATTCTAGTTGTAGACTAGTCTGGTTTAGCCGCTGTCTAGAGGTCAAGGTTGGTCACTGACATGCATATTTTTAAAATAGCTGCATGCTCAATACAATCTAAATCAGGAGATGAGCCACAGAATTTAATATGAAATTATGTTTTGATAATAATATAATATTTTATATAAGGTTCTTATTAAATTAGGTTCCGTACCCAAGGGGTAAAAACGGGACCCTATTACTAAGACTTCGATGTCTGTCCGTCTGTCTGTCTGTCTCCAGGCCGTAACTCAAGGACGGCAATAGCTAAACCTTAGATTTTCACAGATTTTGTATTTCTGTTGCCGCTATAACTAAAAATACTAAAAACAAAATAAATTTAATATTTAAGGGGGGCTCCCATACAACAAACGTGATTTTTTTAACATTTTTTGCTCGTTATCAATGATGACATCAGGTAGCCACCTGAAATGTTCACAAAATACTCAGTTTTATTTATACTTTGATAATTATTAATATAAAATTAATAATTAAGGGCTCCCATACGAAAAACACATTTTTTTCCTAGTTTTGCTCTATAGTGGTACGGAACGCGTGAGTCCAACTCGCACTTGCCCGATTTTTTTAGGCAGCACAAATTTTAATTAATTTGGTAAAAACCTACGAATAAAAAATAGTTTTTATTATTCGTAGGTAAAAACTGATTTAAATTATGTGTAACTTTTAAGCTTATTTAATAACAGTCAAAAAGTTTGTACCATTTATGTAGAGCCAAGCTTTTTGTTCTAATTCTACAAGGCCAAAAAAACTTTATACCTAAGTCAAATATGAAGTTAGTCGCTAGATAAAGAGCAAAACAAGTGATTAAGGTTAATAAACGATTTCCTCTATTCTGCGACCGACATGCCGGCATTATTACTTAACTTTTTAATCATAGTTTTCAATGAAGATTTTGACATAAACTCGTAAAATTATCTGTCCATCTCTTCACTAAATTGAAGTTAAGTAATCTTTAAATGACAGAATGCGGCCGTTAATATTATAAGTCACAAAATGTATAGAATATCAATATTATTTTGAAAACGACACGACAAGGTCGTCGGAAAACTTTAGAACATTCCAAATGAAACGCTCCGTTGGTCAAACATAATTACTGCCGTGTCAGCGCGCACAACACGTGTTCAACATCTCTACCAACTAATATCATAATTGGTGACATAGTTGGTGACATTATTCAGCGAGGGAGAGAGAAAGAGGAGAACAGAGAGTAGGGCAAAGCCGCAAAGAGGAGGAGATAGGCTCAATTAAAAAAACTGGTTTCAATAAACTTAATGAAATAAAGTTTAAGGCACACTAGAAGACAAGAAACTGAGAATAGAAGTAAGGAAACTAGCAAAAGGCAAAGCAAACACGATAAAAATTGTCCGTTACCCCTTCTCGTGCCACACACGTGTGTGATTTCATTATTTTTTTACATAAAAATATAAAATTACTATTAAGCGTGTAATTTACTTTTACCTTCATACTGCACATTTCTACACAGCCCATGGGAATGCATGTCAGTTGAATGTTGCGAATTTGTATCAAATTAATAACAATGCTATCGAGTATTCACCCAGTAGTGAGTCATGGCAACAATCAACAATGGATTCTCATTAGCCGAACAAAATGGCCCTGTTAGGACAGAGACACATAAACATAATGCGACGTCGTTTCACGATGCGACGTCGCGTTGTGGGAATCTACGACGAGCATCGTAAAAAACTACGTCGCGACATCGTAACGTGCTACTATTCACGGCACGACGTCGCGTCGTAAAAACTCACAATGCGTGTTATTTAAAATTTAAATAAATTAACTGCGACAATTCACCATACGTGGGAGAGCCATGCTTCGGCACGAATTTTTTATTTTTATTTTATTTATTTTATTTTATCTGTCGTTTGAAGTTTGAGTAAAAGAGAATACTATTTTCATGTTTGTTATGATTGGAGCGTAATTATTAACGTAACTAGATTATCACATTGGCATAGTAGGGTTCAGTTCTGTTTCTAGACATATTAGTACCGAAGATGTCTCAAGACTCTCAAGAGTCAAGACATTTGAAGAAGTCTCAAGGGAATTTGTGAGATAAAAACAAATGTTTGTTAATCAAAACGACATAAGGCAGAACAAACAACATCTAGCCTATAAAACGTTAAACATTAATACGTTGTTACAAACGTCAAGGATTACCTGTTAGTTTCCCAACATCGATAATTAAAATCTATTATCTTGGCAGAGTTAGCTGCACTTGAAAACTTGAGAGTGCGGTTGCCAAACAGTTGGAAACTTTAATATTAAACAGTTTCAAAGTTACGCTGTTAATCCAATTACATATTACAATTTGTAAGATGTACTTTGGAGCTAATTCAAGTCAAGGTAATGACCTAAAACGTGTGGTAATGACGTGGGAGAGAGCTTAAACGTGGGAGAGCCAAGCTTCGGCAGGAATGGGCCGGCCGACCGGAGAAATACCACGGGAGAAATATCACAGAAAACCAGCGTGAAACAGCGCTTGCGCTGTGTTTCGCCAAGTGAGTAAGTTTACCGGAGGCCCAATCCCCTTCCCTCCCCAATCCCCTTTCCTTCCTTACCCTTCCCTACCCTCCCCTACCCTATTATCCAATTCCCTCTTAAAAGGCTGGCAACGCACCTGCAGTTCTTCTGATGCTGCGAGTGTCCATGGACACTTGCGACGGAAGTTGCTTTCCATCAGGTGACCCGTTTGCTCGTTTGTCCCTTATTTCATAAAAAAAACTCCACTCATATTCTCCTAATGGAGAGAATATGAGTAGAGTTACTCGAAAAAGACTCGGCTTCATTAATCATTAGGCATTGCATCTCATGGTCTTTCCTAGAAAATAGACCGCACATGGATTTAATATGGCAAAAGATATGTACAATGTACCTACATGTAACAATGGATCCTATTTTTCTCTACTTTTATGCTCACTGTCTGTTCCATCCCATCCCATCATTTCTCGAATTTTGGAACAAAAACTACCTAACGACTCTAGAAAAGTTCATCAAAAGTAGAGGAATATCTAGTCATAGACATAGAACTGTAAGCCGCGGATCAGGTATCATTAACAAATTGGAGCCGGCAACTGGGTCACCGTCTGTGAATAGGCCTAACCGCTTTTATTAGGAGCCTTTGTGTTTCAATTTGATGCAGACTGCAGAGCAATCTAAAAATGAAACGCCGGTACTTCTCATCCAATATGGACATCCAACATCGCAGAATGGGTTAAAATGTAATAAATCCATACAATTTTTTTTTAATGAAATAAGGGGGCAAACGAGCAAACGGGCCACCTGATAAAAAGCAACTTCCGTCGCCCATGGACACTCGCAGCATCAGAAGAGCTGCAAGTGCGTTGCCGGCCTTTTAAGAGGGAATAGGGTAACAGGGGAGGGTAAGGAAGGGAAGGGAATAGGGAAGGGTAAGGAAGGGAAGGGAATAGGGGAGGGTAGGGAAGGGAAGGGAATAGGGGAGGGTAGAGAAGGGAATAGGGTAGGGGATTGGGCCTCCGGTAAACTCACTCACTCGGCGAAACACAGCGCAAGCGCTGTTTTTTATGTAATTATGAATAGTGTGATTGTCTGTCTTTCTGACTGAATGTTAACCACCATTTTACTAAATGGAGTCAAATGAAAGGATTCCCCGAGTGACAAGCGAATTTTGTGTAAGTCTAAGTGGCATTCATGTTCTAATATTCTAGTAAATCTAGGCTAGAATTAATAGATTATTCCTGTGTTTGACAGGGGCACGGTCTGTTATTGATGGCAAACCGCAGGTGGTTTTAGTGCGTAGACCGTATACCGCTAGATTACCCAACCGGCAACCACGTACACAATATGATGTTCTCCCCTGCTAGATCACAAAAGCTTAATCAATAATAATAATATCTATGGACGCTTCACACCACGTAAGTCTGGCCCCGTGCTAAGTACCTGAAGGACTTGTGTTACGGGTACCAGACAACGGAAATATATTTAATACTTTTATACTATAGATATTATATATTTAAGATTTTTATTATATGATACACATATTTAATACACATCCATGACCTAGGAACTTTGAAAACTTTTTGTTCCGTCGGCGGAATTCAAACCCGCGACCCCCGGCTTCTGCTACCAACAGCCCACCAACTGAGGCCACAGAGGTCGTCTATGTCCTAATTATTATTAAATTATTAATGTTGGTCTGTTATTTTAGAATATCCTCGACAAAAAACACTCATGTTTCTAAAAATTATTAAAAATAATCGTTCACTTTTCAGCAAACAGCTGAGGAATGAGCGGCTGAGGACGTGGGTATTTTTAGCTCGATAGTTGCTCAACGCTCAAGAGCTCTTCTCGCCGAAGAAAAAAACAATTTGCTCGACACTTGTAGCCACGAGTTTCTTGTTCAAGTTCAGAGTATACCTATAATACTGACGCCAACAATTTTTCAGATAATAGTCATCTACTCGATATTTCAGGAGTCAAAGACGTATTGTTTCAAAAGTGAGTCATAGATGGATTTGGTCCTGGTCACTAGTCCCAGTTTCCAATCCATCCATCGAAGATGGGAAATTCATAGCGACGTAGCCAGACGCCGCTACCAACGAAATATATATTAAGATAGAGCACAACCAAACAGACACCAAGTTACTCTCTGTAGAGCTATCATTTTGTTGGTAGCGGCGATTGATTGCGCCGTCATAGTGCCCCGATGAAATATAGCCCTAAATCAAAAAGGTATTTACAATTTACATCTAGATTGGCCTAGAGCTCATTATTTTATTCATAACATTTCGCTGCTCATAATTTTTAATTAAAACTTAAGTAAGTGGCTCGTTTTTATTCAGAGTTTATTCGGACATTGTTCGCTACGTTTTCCACAAAACGTTGTACATACAAGTCCGCATAAAACATATTAATTATTTCCACCGAAACGAGAGTTGAAGCCTCAAACAAAAGGTATGATTTATATATTTTTCGAGGCGGACTTTTTATGCGCTCGGAAATTTCCATTAGTAGTAAGTAAACGCTGTGTCAAGGTCAGAGTTAATTGAAATTACACCGAATTTTCTTTTAACTTAAATAGTTTTCGATGTAGTTAATAGTAGCTCTGGGCATCTGAGGCCAACGATATGATATTTCTTTACATTTTCCGTTTAATGTACTTGAAATCTAAATATGAGTATGTTCACTTCCTGAGAAAATGAACTTGCACCAACTCAACTCCAGTACGAGTCAGTCTTAACTTCGGGTGTCGCATAGATTTTTTTGACCATTGGTATATTTTCTCATAATATGAGTAAAAGTGAGATGCAGCGATCAGGTATAGGTTAATAACGGATTTTTTCTTTAGCGCCAGGTAGACTCTACCATCACAACTACAATCTTTAACGTAATCAATCCCTCTAATGAAACTGTTAAGAGCTTCTTAAAAGCTGATTTATATAATATATTACTCAACTACCAGGAGATCAGCAGATAGGAAGCGGTGCAACAACAGAAACCGCTCATTTCCTCCACGTGTACAGTCAGACGCGTGTAACATTATGCCATCATAATATTTACTTTTATTATGCATTGTTCTAACCTTTATCATAAGTTTACTATCATATTGTCTCGTCATTATCGGGTTTTTACCCGCGCTTGTACGGTGTACCGTCAGAAAAATTGATTCACAGGTAACCTGCGTAATTTGGTCCTATGACCTATCTCATCAATTTATCTGATGCATTTTCGCCCATTTTCACTAAACATTGCTAAGTGTCACCTACAATTTTAAATTATATTACAATGAAAACTTTGGGGAGCAACAAATCATCAACACAAAACAAGAAAGAAAATGTTACTGAAAATAAGTCAAAAACATTTTTAAATGCAAGTAATCTAACCGACTGTATAGACTATAGACGAAATGAGAACTATAAACGGTTAATTGTGTTCAAGGTACATCGTCTTTTTCTCGGAACATTCTGAACCTTTCTAGGCAATTGCTCTTAATTGGAGAGCACATAAATTGCTCTTTTTGCTCTACTTCTTCCGTAATAATTTGTCGAATATCCAGTCGCAGGACAGGAAGCAATTCGTCCATTGACCTATTTATATGCCTGTCTCTTTTCACTCGCGCACAGGAAAATATTGGTATCTTATTACTATGTGATTCGAATACAAAATACATTTAAATTCTTTCGCGTTTGTAAAAAAGGCAGTTCCGGTTTAATAAATGTTCGTCCTACTCTTTAGCCAGCTAAAACTCAGAAGCACGGTCTACAAACTAGTTGAACTCAAACTCAAACTCAAACTCAAAATTTTTTATTCAGAATAAATTTTTTCAAATATTCTCTGAACGTCGGGGCTACACAGATGCCTACCACCGGTTCGGGAACTAACCCGGCGAGAAGAACCGGCGTAAGAAACTCGCACGGGGCCATCTTTTTCTAAAAACAATTAATCTAGATTATTTAAAATTCTGTATAAGCTCTCATTTTCATATAATATGTACGAAGGACGTATAAAAGAGAGTACAGATAGTAGAGTAGTAATACAGAGTACCTACGTAGGTAGGTAACATAATTTAACTAATGGAATCTTTAACTCTAGACTGGCACATGTGGGTCTAAGGTCGTTACGTGTTCTTTGTATTTTATTACTGAAAGATTTACTTCGCACCTTTACGCTTATTTAAAATAATAGAGGAAAACACTATGTTAGTTGCACGTGTTGTATAATTTGTATGCAACATAGTTTTTTCTAGTTTCCGTGAAAAATTAACTGTTAAAAAAAATCTACGTATTTTTTTAAGGTCGAACTTAAATTTTCTCCCTCTTTTTTGGAAGTTGATTATATGTACATATTTGATATCCATACAACATGTAACATAATAAGATTATAATACTGGTAACTGGATGACGACCGCAATGCCGTTGCGTAAAAATTAGTTTATCGCACGGAAACCGTACATTTTTTCCAGGATAAAAAGTATCCTATATCCTTTCCCGGGACTCAAGCTATCTCCATAACAAAACGCCTCCGCGGTCTAGTGGTACAGAGCGCGGCTCTTGACTCGGAGGTCGTGGGTTCGATTCCCGCGTTGGAAACATGTTATTTCCAAGTTTGGTTAGGACAATGCAGGCTGATCACCTGATTGTCTGACAAGTAAGATGATCCATGCGTCGGATGGGCATGTAAAAAGTCGGTCCTGCGCCTGATCTCTCGCCGGTCGTGTCGGTCTTCCGTCCCACTGAGTTATGAGAGTAAAGGAATAGAGAGTGCTCTTGTGTACTGCGCACATACTTGGGCATTATAAAATTACTCCTGCGTAGCTGGCCTGGTTTCAATGAAACCAGCCACTGTCACCGAAACCGGTGTGGGAGCTATTATTATAACAAAATCGGTTTGTTCAGCGGTTCGGGCGTGAAGAGATAACAGACGAACGGATACACTTCAGCATTAACAATATTAGTTCAAACGGATTTAGCCCTGTATCTCGACTAAAATATATTAAATCAACAATAGTCAACACTATTTCTCTACCTGTACTTAGGCGCCTTCTGTCGTAACTTAGCGAAGCCCTAGGGCTGTAGGGGTGCACACAATCTGTCTATTTATAACACCTGCAACGCACAAATAGACTAGAACTTATTCAACGAGAAATAATTAATAAAGGCACTTAAAAACTGTTTACAGAAGACCGCCTAAAAACGCCTCCGTAGTCCAGTGGTTTAGAGCGTGGCTCTTGACTCGGCCTCTTCGTTTCATGTTAAATGATGTCCTATCTCATGAAAAGTCAAAAGATTCGACATTTTATGAAATACTAATTTGGTAGTTTGGTAGGAAAACCGGTATTATAGTTACATTATTTGACATTAAGATAGTAGAATGACTTTAAAGTTTTAATTAATATTATATAAGTAATTAAAACTTTAAAGCCATTAGATATATCTAAATGTTATAAGTAGCTAACTAGTTAGCCGTGTCGGTCTAGTTGTCTACATAAAATAAGTATAAGAAATGATAAAAACAAGTTTCTTTTAGCGCCGTACTCACGATATCGCGGAAAAGATTTACGTCGCGATCTCTAAAACTACTGAACGGATTCTTCTCTATGATTCGGTACATAAAATGTTTGATAATGTAGTCACAAAATATGGTAAACGTCTACGTGTAATAGGATTTAAGTGTTGGACATGGCTTCTTTGTATTAAACGCTTGGGTTACTCCAAATTGTTATTCAAACTGTTATAACTATTTTTGAGAAAGTTCCTTAGTATATTGTGATTGAGTGTACTGTCGGTTCTTGGTGAAAATTCATGTTGAACACTAATAAAACACAATTTTTGTGCACTTTTTCCACTACATATGCGAATATATAATAATAAAGTGGAAAAATTGCACGAAAAATTGTGTTTTATTAGTGTTCAATAGCTTTGTCCACACTGTGCCTTTTTCTGTTCAAGGGCATGCGTTATAGCGCAGTCAACAGCGAACGTGCCATGCCCGCGACGCATGCCCTCTGACCGTATCCAAAACTTCAAAAATGACAATATTGGCGTTGCGTTCCTTGACGCATTCAATTATTGAATGCACCAATATGAAAGATGATGACGAAAATTGAAGATGAAAGTGCACAGTGTGGACATAGCTAAAGTTCCTTAGCGTTCGAAAAATTGATGAAAAGTGTACAGTCAAAATCTACATAACCGCTGATTCGAATTAGATAGGTGTAAACTTTTAGGTTATTCCTTTCATAGAACATTTTTATACCCAAAAATTTTATTCGCTGATTTATGTATTTTAAAACACAGAATTTAATAATGACTAACATTCATAACCTACAAAACAAAGAAATAGCTTATACGAAGCATTACATTTTACTGTGATCTGAATATTATCGCTGATGTAATTTTAGGTGCTATCTTCATTAGCGGCAATGTTACACGCTTTTTGGGAGTAAAAATGTTAAACTTACGTCAGCGACCTGATCGAAAATTCGTAAGACGAAGGGAGAGTAGACCGCCGCGTGTAGGAGTGAAAGTAACATAGCCTCTCTTAAGGCGGAAACGAATGCAACATAGTTTTTATGACAGTGAAGTTTCGTATCTATGCCCACATGACAATATCATCCATATTCCATGCTGCATTCCAAATCATCCTCGTAGGTAAACTGGAAGTCTCGAGCTATCTTTTCATACTTATCGAAAACTATGTAGATGACGATGTAGATACGTGGGAGAGCCGTCCTTCGGCACGAATGGACCGGCTCGACCGGAGAAATACCACGTTCTCACAGATAACCGGCGTGAAACAGCGCTTGCGCTGAGTTTCGTCGAGTGAGTGAGTTTACCGGAGGCCCAATCCCCTACCGTATTCCCTCCCCTATTCCCCTCCCTTCCCTACCCTCCCCTATTCCCTTCCCTTCATTACCATCCCCTATTACCCTATTCCCTCTTAAAAGGCCGGCAACGCAATTGCAGCTCTCCGATGCTGCGAGTGTCCATGGGCGACGGAAGTTGCTTTCCATCAGGTGACTCGTTTGCTGGCTTGCCCCCTAATTTCACTTAAAAAAAAATACGCCCACTACTCCGTTGCGCCAAAATTCGTTTACATTCGTTTGTATAAAAAGTATCCTTTCCCGGAACTCAAAGTACCACTCGACCAACACACAGACGAATGTCAAAGCGTGTTCTCTTACACTTACGCGCGTCGCTGGCAATGCATAAGTGCGAGAGAGCATGATTTGACAGTCGTCTAGTTGGCTTGGTCGAGTAGTATCTCCATACCTTTCGGCCGAATTGGTTTAGCGGATTGGGCGTTAAGAGGTTTCAGACAGACAGACACACTTTGGCATCTGTAATATTAGTATGGATAACCCCAATAGGGCAAAAACCTGTGCATAGGCCGCAGTGCGGGTCATTGATCCTGTCTCTCCCCGGATATCCGGCACGGCCATTTTGGATTTATGATCGCCGTGCCCTATATGCTTAATCTCGGACTGAATTATCGCCAGCTGCATTGCGCATTACCGACATAAAAGTATGTATTTGATGCCCAGAAAAGGCGAAAGGAAGTGATGCCATGGAATCTGAGAAGAAATGGAATTCTGTAATGTATTGTTGGTATAGAGAATTCCATTTCTTCTCAGATTCCATGGCATAACCGCATAACCATGTAACGGAATCTTTGAGCACGATTTTTACCTTTTTTTTATATAAAATAAGAGGGCAAACGAGCAAACGGGTCACCTGATGGTAAACAATTTTCGTCGCTCATGGACACTCGCAACATCAGAAGAGCTGCAGGTGCGTTGCCGGCCTTTTAAGAGGGAATAGGGTAATAGGGTACGAGAGGGAAGGGAAGGGAATAAGCTGATAGGAAATTGGGCCTCCGGTAAACTCACTCACTCGGCGAAACACAGCGCAAGCCCTATTTCACGCCGGTTTTCTGTGAGCCCGTGGTATTTCTCTGGTCAAGCTGGCCCATTCGTGCCGAAGCATGGCTCTCCCACGGTAAATCTATCTCCAGTAGTCTCATTAATGCGAAATTTTGCATACTAAGTATTAAAAGCTAATGACAATGCGATAATTTGTTAAATTTTTTGTAAAAATTGTTGTTAATATGGTTTCAATGCAGCATAAATAAAATAAAAATAGCAAATAGTATTCTGATAAAATATGGGAAATCAGAGAATTGGAGTTTTCAGATATGTAGTCTATCAAGCCATAGGCTAGTTCTGTCTGTAAGTCTGTCCGTATGTAACAGCCACGTTTTTATAATTTAGATTTTAATATAAGTAAAAGATGTTTAATATAATTAAAAGATTCATGAATTTTTGTGTAAAGAACTAAAAATAACATGCAGACAGACACTTTATTTTTAAACTATTTTCATCTCATTAAAAAAAATTAATGTGTTAATCTCATTAAAAAAATTTAATGGGGGGAGTCGGTTAAGCCTCGGTGGGATGTGGCATACTAGAGGCCACGTCTCTATAAAATGCCGAGTAAGAGCTACAGCGTAAGTCCAAGTGTGCAGAGTTGGACTAATACTTAACCCCACTTAAACATAAGGAAGACAGACACATCACAAAAAAAGCACAACCACATGCTAAAGATAACCTACTCAATTATAATCATAATATAAAAGTAACCACCCCCAGCACACCTCTCGAAGAATGCTTCAATAAAGAAAATAACTTATACCCTGGTAGACCTGGTAGAGTAATATTGTAACAAAATCTTCTGTCATTTTATGAATACAGCATAATATTTTAAAGTTTTAACTAAAATGTGGTCTGTTTAGAACCAACATTAGGTATGACTTAGAAAGAAATACATTATTTATATGGAACGCACGCGACAAAAGTAACCAAAGCAGAGGCTTTTAGTCCAATAACAAAGAGATTTCAAAGCACTCTTATGTAATGAAATGAAAAGTTAATCTCGCATAGGTACATTAGTGGTACATAACCAATACGAATTATTTGTAAATGTCATGGTGTGATGTGGGTGTGATAAAAAAAATACTCACCAAATCGCTGTGACACTCTGGACAGTGCTAGAAAACTGCTCGGACCATTGCAGAACTCGGGTAAAACATTAAACACTCAACAATATAATATTATAAACGACGTCTTATATCAAACAAATATTCCTTGTAAAGTCTAAAAGGTAGGCACTGATTTCGATTACTGAGAAATGAGGATAACCTATTGTTACACTAAAACAAACTCTTATTTATTTTATGCGAATAATAATCAGATAATTCGCGAAAAAGCTATGCAATTTAAGAAAATAAACACGATTACTTTCTAGAATCTAGATCAACTACATAGCAAAACACAAGCTGGCAGCAGCTGGTCTCGGTGCTTAAATTCGAGGCAGGCAGGCAGCTTTTCTGAAATTCGATTGGTCGCTATTGGTCAACCGTCAATGGTCGCAAGATCAAATGTCACTTGCTGACATTTCCTTCCCCGTCGTCTTCGAAAAATCTTTGAAGATATATTTTACCAGTCTAAAACATTTTGGTTGAATTCAAAAAAAAATATTTTCCTACCAAATTTATAGTCTGTCAAGAAAGTAAAGAAATTAAAAAGTGGCAACATCATAGCGGCATCCCCAAGCACTGACCTCCATTACACAAGTACGCAATAAGATGAAATTCGATTAAATTAAACGTGCCTGCAAACCCTATAAATTTTTATAGTACTCTGCTATCGAAAATATTAATAATATCGCGACTAATCACAATACAGTTAATCGCAATTTAACTGGAACTAAGCGTACTTGTTTAATGGAGATCAGTGTCCCAAAGTTTCAAATCAATATAAGAAAAAAGGGATGACACTACGATGTTGCCACTTTTTAATTTCTTCACTTTCTAGACAGATTACATATCTCTTTTGCCCAGTTTGAACTTTGAACGAATTTACCTAAACTCCGATTTTTAATTCAAAATCAAAAAAAAATACTACAATATTGCCACTGCAATAAAATATTTGTGCAACAGTATATTACTTTTTTCTAAAAAACAAGGCTTAGATAATTTAATTATTAATAATTTTAATCAGATGATTTAAATAAGTAACCTGAGTTATTTTATTTTACATAAATACAAAACGCCGTGATAAAATCATAAACATTCGTAATTTTTGGTAGTATACCTGGTATTTTACTGGTATCACTTCAGGTATTCATAACATTTGGTGCAATAATTTACAGGCTAAAGTAACATACTTAATATAATATAAATAATTAAATATACATGTACCTAATTTACAAAATAGCAGAAAAATTGTGTGTAGCTCGCATTATGGTCGTAACTTATCACTGCCATTTTTTTTCGGTCATGACACCATGATATTGTTTATCCTGTCATATTATCCTTAGTATTAAAATGATAAAATTATGTCTTATATTATGTTTTACAGCAGCATTTGTCCTATGCTGTAAAGTGTAAAGTGTAAACTATGTAAGTGCGAGAGGGACGAATGCTATTCAAACATAAAAGACGTCCTATTTAGACTAAGATGTAAGAGTGTCATCTGGGTTCTAGTAAAAACCATTAATTTTAATATAAAAGCTTGTATCAATAAGGATTATTTGACAAAAACCTTGTTTAATCATTATGTTGACCAGTAATGCCGATAATAAATAAAGTAACATAGGTATTGCAAAAAGGTTGACGAAACCTGAAATATTCACTTGACAATGACATTTATGTCACTTTGACACCTTTGACAGTGACATACTGTCGTAGCTTTTTTGATCTTGAATCAAAAATCGGAGTTTAGTTGGCACTTGGCATGGAGCTAATACAAGGTGTAACAAAAATAAGTGATAATACTTTAGGGTGTGTATGTGTTTCTTGTAGATAGTTCACTTTGAAAGTAGCAGCGCTGAAAGACCAGATTTTTTTTTCACTTTTGTATGGGGAAACTCGTGACGCTCGGGCCCTTGCCCATACAAAAGTGAAAAAAAATCGTTTTTCAGAGCTGCTACTTTCACAGTGAACTCTCTATAAGGTACACACCCTAAAGTATTATCACTTACTTTTGTTACACACTGTATAGTAGTATAATTATTAGCTCCGTGGCACTTGGCACCCAACTCTCGTTTACCCGGCCCCAGAACGATTTTTGTAGTGAATTGTGATATTATTATTATGTTTTCTACGTTGGATCAAAAGATGAAAAAACTTCTAACGCAAGTTTCATTGAACCTGTAGATAGACTACTACAAACAGTACAAAGATGGTACAAAGTACAATCTGTCAAGAAAGTGAAGAAATTAAAGAGTAGCAATTTAGCAATCATAGACATAATATATAATGGTAGCAATATCGTAGTGTCATCCCTTTTTTCATAGATTGATTTGAAAGTGTTTGTTTGAGTTGAAAAAACTTTCTTGACAGACTATTCAATGGCGCTGAATTTGCGCTCAAAATAATGAATAAGTTTGCAAAACAAAAATTGTTTTTTTTTTACTGGCAAAAAAATATTTTATTGGAAAAGAGGAAGTCAAATGTCAATTGGCAGCTGTCATTTGTCAGTTTGTGGATGTCACTTGGGATTGTGAACGTTCAATGAACGTTATTTTGAAATTGTGTTTTCGTTCTTTTTTTTCGTAATTTGTGAGATTTTATTTCACATTTTATTTAAATTGTGACTAAAATATTATATTTAATTGACTGTTAAACTATCTGCATATTAGTGCAAAACGTTTTACAATAAACACTCCTCATCAAGTCCTCATCTTCAAAATTATGGAACGACCATCATTATTCCTAGTCGAAGAGAGAATAAAGACATTTAAAAATTGGCCGTTCAGTGACAAAAACAAATGTAACGTGCAGAATATTGCTGAGGCGGGATTCTATTCTGTAGCTACGGGCGAGGATGACGCGGACGCTGCCAAGTGTTTTCTCTGTGGAAAGGAATTGGACGGCTGGGAGGCCCATGACGACCCTTGGGCAGAGCACAAGAGCCATGCCGCTAAGTGCGCCTTCGTTCAGCTAGGGAAGAAGGAAGATGAACTACTGGTGAGAAAAAGTTTGAATCTCATACGTGTCAAGTACACTCTGGTCTTTGACATAGGTACTTACGCAATGTTTTTTTTTATACAATAATTTTAATTTAGGCTACAAAAACAAGGGCTTTACGTCTTATGTAATTCAGTGTAAAGTTGTAGTATCTTGTGTAAGTCATTAAAATTCACTGTTTTTGAGTGTTCTTGCGGGTCTGTGAATGACCATTTATTTACACAACTCCTTTTTAGCTTTCAGAATTCCTGTCTGTCCTGAAACAGTACATGATAAATGAGACAAAACGGATTGCAGAAGTTATACATGAAAAGATTGATGAGAAGGCGAAGAGTGTAAGAAGAAAATGCATGGCTAAGAAATGATTTGAGAAGAAGCTTTAAATTATGGTATTTCAATTTAGGGAACTTGTATATAACTCGTTTATCATAATTGTTTAATGAATCATCTGCGCCTTCAGCTCAATTTATATTTTTAAATTGTAATAAACAAAAATGTACCTTAAAATAAATGAGGAGCTAGCAAATAAAACTGGACAAGTCCACCAGAGTGCGTTTTAAGATTTTTTTTTTTCAAATCGTCTTCTCTTGACCCATCTGCGTCAATCCATTTTAATATTTTCAATCAAAATCATTTAAAACGGCTTTAAAAAGTCAATTTTCAAACAAAACCGGATTAGTTCAGTAGTAGTAGTAATAGTTGATAACTAGTTTTTTAGCCACTGTAATTTTTTTTCTCATGGACTAATCCAGTTCTGTTTGCCAGCTCCTCAAATGACTTAATATTGTTTAAACACCAACTATAGTGACGCCACTAGATGGCAACAAGTTAAGTGTGTTCAAAGCTTTCAATAAAATATTATGATCTAAATTAGTATTGTTTTTGCCTTTGGCAGAATTAAAATTGTAAAATAATTGATAATGTAATAAAATTGTCTTTTTATACACAAGTTCTGTTTTATTTGATTTTTTAGTGCAAAATGTGTTTTTGTTATGAAATAAGAATTAAAATTAATCATACCTAATTTTTAGTCTGTTGTAAACGCAACAAGTGTGTTGCTTAGTTACAAACAAATATTATGTCAACAAAAGGACAATAATTTCGTATAGCTGTTTATTAGGTAGACAATTTTATAAATTACAATTAATAATGGATGTGAAGAATTTGGAGCCTTATGCTATAATTGGCTTTGATGGTAAGCATTCAAAATTTTGTAAGATTTATGTAGTATACAATATAGCCCATTACTTAGCAGTTACCTTTAGCCCAGTTACCATACTAAAACCACCACTCATTTCACAGGCATGAATATTTAGTTACAGAAAACATTTTCTTCAATTTTCACTTTAATCTCCCAAAAAAACAAATATTAAGCATAGACTTATGTAGAGCGTCCCCCTACATAATCATAAAATAATAGAGTAAATTGTAAACTTTTTGCGTTAGGTGTTGTGATTCAGAGGTAGATAATTAAAGAGAAAAGTAGCAATAGGCGAATGTCAATTCCTGAACAACTATTTGATAAATATACGCAGTAGCACAGCATTTATTATTTGCTAGAGCAATGTCGTCATATTTTCTCAGGTTCTGTACTAAAAGGTCTGAAGATTCATCCAGACGGTCAGCATGTGGTCTACCCTATGGGTAACAAGGTCTGCATTCAGGAGTGGAAGAGTAAGAAGATGAGTTTCCTCAGCGGACATACCAACAGCGTGTCGACGCTAGCTATATCACCTAAAGGAACATACATAGGCTCAGGCCAGATTAACCACATTGGTTTCAAAGCGTCGGCGAAACTGTGGGACTTTAAGAGAAAGTCGATGATTGGAACCCATGAGCTACATAAGGTAAGATGACTTCTTGAGTAGTTTAAATTGGCATAAGTAAATTTTATAGTTTCTGTACAAAATGGTCCCTAAAGGCGAGAACGCACTTAATCTACACTACACCTGACGTTTTACAAGTGTTGCGTAGTGCGATCTCACCTTTAGGAAGAGAACTCAGTACCCTATCGTCATAGTAAACCCGCTTGTTTTTACCATTATTTGCCACTAGGGGCGCTAATGTCCATTCGAGTTGTGTACGTCCGGTACTTACGGCAGAGGCGGCCTTAGCCTTGGCCTTCTTGCAGGGGCCTCGCGTCAAACAAATTAAAATAAAAACACATACATTCGCATCAAAGTAATACAAAAGGCCTCTCATAGACCTGCCGCCCGAGGCCTCGCAAAGACCTGTCACCCGGGGCCTCACAATGGGTAAGGCAGCCACTGCCTCACGGTTAAAAGTTCTCACGCTGATGTATTGAATTTTTCTTTTCAGGTCCGAGTCGAAGCTCTCTCCTTCACATCGGACGAGCGCTACATGATCACCTTGGGCGGTCGCGATGATGGCACTGTAGTTATATGGGACTGCGTCTCCGGCGCCGCCACGGGGACCGCAGCAGCTACCAAGCTGACGACGGGCGACGCGGTCACGGTCACGCCGCTGCTGCTGCGGCACAACTCATTCGTGACCGCCGGGGATTGTAAGTGCATGCTTGCTTAGTAGTCTTGGTAGGTACAGACAGACCTACCTATCTTTATCTCTGAAAGCATTATAGTCAATAATTAGTAACTTATGTTTAGCCAGTACTTTTGAAAGTGAAAGATCTACCTGCCTCTGATAGGAAAGCACAAACACACATTTCCTTAACAAAATCTTTAAATATTCTATGCTGAAAAAGCATACGGAAAGTTTCTACTTAAATGTCTTATGGTGAGACCACAGTACGCTGCAGCAGCGCGGCGCGACAATTCACGTTCTATAGTACCTATCGTCTACTGACAAGTGACGTGTCGCTTGGTGCCGCTGCGTCACGTTTCCAAACAAAGAAAATTTTGTCATGGAAAACAGCGTTGTTCCGCGAAGTTAACGTTCAGACCTCAGTGCGGATTTATCTTATAGTAGATTCGCACAGGTAGTCTTACAATCTGTTGAGCCCAAAGAGGCAGCGGCGGGGGGGCTGCGGTCGTGTATCTCGCGTTTCCCGTAGTCCCACCTTCAGGAGCAGGAACACCGTTGGGGTTTTAGTGGGTAGTCCCGGGTGCGGATGTTACGTCCGCCCCGGGGAGTCCCACATAATATACCTCGGTGATCCTCCCCAGGCCCCGGCGATGCGAAAAAAAAGGTAGTCTTACGATTTTACGACTACGAGATAAAACACTGAAAACATCATACTCAAATAGGTCATTTCTTATTAAAGTGTCTTACCACCATCATGTTGTTTTCAGCGAACCTCCGCATCTGGAACATCAGGTCTGACAGCAAGAGTCTGGACGTGGTCGACGTGTCGCTGGGCAAGCTGCGTCGCTCCGTGCGCTGCGTCGCCGTCAATATAGACGACACGTTCGGATATGCTGGTACCACGTGAGTATGGAAACTTATTCTGACTGACTGCATCTAACCCATCAAGCCCTATAAGCTCACCGGTGAGCGAGACACAATAGAATAACAATAATAATAATAATAGTTTATTGTCTCAGTATATACATAATAAGGAAATTCTACAAGACAAAAGACAGATACAGAGTGTTACAATAATAAGATGCACAACCCCTACACTAAGAGTCTTGTGCTGTAGGGGTTGACTAAATTAAATGTACATAATAATTGGATATATTATAAAGATGACAGAGAGAGGGCTTAAGGTAAGTATATTTACTGATTACTAATAGATTTCCAAGAATCCACGATCGAAGGACTAAATTGTAAAAGATGTAGAAATTTTGCTTAATAGTGTATCTGATAGCAATTCGAAAGTGTTAAAAACATTTGAAAGAAACTCCGTATCAGCTATCGGCCGCATTCAGGGAGATTTTCTATTTAACTTTAATTTCATGAGGATTTTGACACCATCTCTAAATAAACAATGACTATAAAATCTTTTTCAAATTTAACTTTAGTGATCATCAGTCTGGCTCGAAGGATTAAAAGCAACTATCTCTTAAAGTAAACATAACTTATTTCAGATCAGGCGACCTGATAAAGTTCTCTATCAACTTCCCCGCGGACCCGTCAGTGGGCGTGGGTGACTGCAAGCCCACGTTGCTCGGCTGTCAGGCCAAATGCGGACCCTGGAGAAAGGGCAGGAGGCCGGAGTCTGTTTGTTATGCCCAAGGTTAGATGTTGATGAAATGAAATGAAACCTTTTCTTTATTGTTTCCAAGTTTAGTTAACAACTAACTCGGAATGTCCTGCTTACTGTCTACCATGCTGCTAATGCTGTTGTGGTTATCTTCTCCTATCAGATTCATTAATTCTCTGTAAATAAAATAAATCACATTTCTTAATTGTTAGCCAAATGATACTAGGGTATTCGCAATTATTCCTGTTTGACTCACATTCGGCAATTTGCCGCACGCTTCTTGATCAACGCTCAGCAATTAGCATGGCCCACGTAACCACGTTTGAACTAGCAGTGGTGCTTCCAGACATTGAATCCTAATCGGATTACGCTTTGTGAATCAGGCTCAAAAATACCTGATAGAGATACTCGATCCAGTAGTTTTGCAGCTCTTATTCAACTCACCCTCTTGATTTACTAGGGTATGATTCGGTTTCGATAACCTTACTGCGTGAAAGCTTACAAACTTGTTACTCTAGTGTCTAAACACACTAGGCCGAAAGTACGCGGCCGAAGTTCGGCATGATTATGCCTGCAATGCGCTAGGCATACAATATAACGCGACGTATTTTCGGCATGGTGTGTCATCAACTCATCACTCATCAATTTAAAATACATTGCAGACGTAATCATGCCGAACTTCGGCGGCGTATTTTCGGCCTAGTGTGTTTAGACACTAAGCGTTACGCAAACGCTTATGATCTTGAATCGAAATCCAGCTGATATCGTCATCAGGTGTGGAAGCCATCATCATCATGTCGGACGGGTGTCTGGTGGTGGGCGCGGGGGACGGCCGGGTGGAGCTGCTGGACGAGATCAACTGGGTGGGGGAATTCCCCAAAGCGAAGGTCGCCGAACCCAACAGACCTACCTTCAGAGCTGTGAGTACTTTTTTTGAGACTTTGGGCAAACATCGAAATACTACTACCATGGACCATGGATAGCTGCGACATCAGAAGCAAGAGCTCTAATCTTGAAGGTTTAGAAATTGTATTGGTTTGAATACCGTTGGATTTTTTGTTCAAAAGTCGTGATCCAGAGTTTTTCACCATAAGCGATCCATTACAAATTAAAATCTGCCTCAGTCGTTAGCTGTACCATTTATGTTTATATTTTATTTATTTAAGAATACTTAGATACTGTTAGATAAACTATTGCTTTTTGTCTTATTTTTCTTGTCTCTTTCTCCAGCTGAAGTCTACTAAACTGGACGGTAGCATCACATCCCTCGAGCTGTTCGACTCCGGTACACCAGCGCAGCGGAAGCTCCTAGCGGGCACGCGGCGCAGCGAGATCCACGCTATAAACCTGCAGACTTTCGAGCCGCTACTCGTGTTGACCTGTCACACTTGTGCGATCAACGATATTGCTTTTCCGAGGTATGAATAGAGTCTAAAGTCCAGTCGCTAGATAGAGAGAAATTCGTCTATTTCACTAGCTACATTGCAATTGCTAGCTTGTTCACATGCGGATGCAAATATTCATATGCGTCTCACTTAACTTGTGCGTGGAAACGAGATACAACAGATTTCTGGTACAAAAAATCGATGATGTTCGGTTATAAGTTACTACTCGCTGTAACAGCTCCTTTTGAGTGATGCTCGCCTGGTACACAGGGGCATGTCGGGCGTGTTCGCGAGCGCGGGCGCGGGCGACGTGCGTGTGTGGTGTCTGCGGACCGCGCAGGAGCTGCTGCGCGTCGTCGTGCCCAACTTCGTCTGCTCCTCGCTTCTGTTCGCCGCGGACGGGAAGTCGATTGTTACAGGTAACTGTTTCAGTAATTCAATCCTAGACCCTAGTGTTATGATAGTGTCTATCCTGTAGCGGTGTTGCGGTTAACGAAGAATTTCGTACATTGGTAATTGACATAATATCATGACTGCTTGTTGTACTGGTTCATAAAAATATTGCTCTCGCTTGTTTACACTATACAACGTACAAGATAAGAGCATGATAGCAATAAATTCGTGCGCTTTATATGTATGACAATAACCGTCAAGGTACAGCGTTCCGCAATCACACTGTAGTATCTTCCACCTCAATTCCTACAGTTCACCAGACACAAACATATTATTTTTGAAGTAAAACTTCTTTACGCACGTTTGACTTGGAGAGAATGCGTGACGAGAGCGTTACGAAAAGTGTGATCGGGTGAGGCGAACGGAGAGATACGCGCGCACATGTTCTTCTTCTTCCAATATACATCTATACTTATAAAATTACATGTCCTGACTGACTGACTGATTCATCATCGCTGAGCAAAAACTGTAAAAGTTACAGCCACGAAATTTGGTGAGTAGTGTTGTTTTATTAAGTAGACACCCACTAAGGAAGGAATTTTGAAAATTTTACCCCGAATTGGGTGAAATAAGGGTTGAAAGTTTTAATGAAAGTCCGTCATTTCTTGAGTTAGAAACATGAAACTTTATTTTTGGGTTACTAATTAAAAATGAATGGATACGTATTTAAGCGTTTTTGTAAAATTCTACCCCCCAAGGGGGTGAAATTGGGGTTGAAAGTTTGAATGAAACTCCGTTATTTCTTGA
Source organism: Aricia agestis (assembly GCF_905147365.1). Classification (NCBI taxonomy): domain Eukaryota; kingdom Metazoa; phylum Arthropoda; class Insecta; order Lepidoptera; family Lycaenidae; genus Aricia; species Aricia agestis. The sequence goes on from NC_056417.1 coordinate 966,688, forward strand.
GTTAGAAACATGAAATTTTATGTTTGGGTTACTGATTAAAAATGAATGGATACGTGTTTAAGCGTTTCTGAAAATTGTACCCCCAAGGGGGTGAAATAGGGGTTGCAAGTTTAAATGAAAGTCCGTCATTTCTAAAGTTAGCAACATCAAAGTTTATTTTTGAACTGCTGATAAAAAATGAATAGATAGGTATTTAAGCGTTTTTACAAATTCTACCCCCAAGGGGGTGAAATTGGAGTTGAAAGTTTGAATGAAAGTCCATCATTTCTTGAGTTTTTTTTTTATTTTTTTTATTATTAAATACTCTTGTCCCTGATTTTTATTCGAGGGATTTATGTTCTGAATACAATTTATACTGTCCTATGTCTATACACTTATCTCCTATTTCTATTTTCTGTTCTGTTAATACTATTTACTCCTTTTATTATTTTAACACAATATAGCAAAAATTCTTCCCTATTTTTCTTATCTTTTACTATTTCCTTTATGCTATCAACATTAATTTCTAGTCCTATTTTCATCTCCAGATCATATTTTGGCCTCGAGTATATTGGGCATTCTGTTAGAAGATGTGGTACATCTTCTATTTTACTAGGGTCGCACCTGCACGATGGGCTCTCTTTGCACCTGAAGCGGTACAGATATCCAGAGAGCCCACCGTGCCCGGTCAGTGCCTGTGTTATTTCCTTATTGAGTTTAATCTCCTTAAAGACCTTGTGAGCTGCCTCCTATCCTGTGCGAACATTTTAGTGACACCTCCAGTAGTACCCTCTTGGTTCGATCCCACTCACGAAGAGTTTCCTCACGGATTAGCCTCTTCGCGTGTGAGACCGGACACAGGTCATAATGGGGTTTAACCCTCAGTCCAACTGCAGCTTCTTTGGCCAACTCGTAAGGTAAGCGCGTTCGTTACCTGTTAGTCCCACGTGTGCCTTGACCCAGAACAGAAATATCTCTCTGTTCTGGTTCAATGCACACGCGATGTTCTTCTTAGTTTGTAAGGCAACCTTATTAATGGTTCCGGCGCTGCACACGGCCTCGATTGCCGCTCTTGAATCGCTGTAGATACCAATTTTGTGATCTGATGTATCTAGAGCAACTTTCGAGGCTCTGCTCAGCGCAAGAAGTTCCGCCTGATAGACTGTGCAGTGGTCTGCAAGCTTGAGCCTAAGGTGCCGCGTCTCCCGATCGCCTGTCCATATTGACAGTGCTGCGCCCACCTTACCCTCAAGCTTGCTACCATCAGTGAAAATTTTTATCGGAATGTTGGTATTGTCTATCCCGTTCTGGTCCATCAGGCAGGTGTAGCCTAATCGTTGTATTTGTGCAGGGTGGGGGGTGTTATTAAAAGTTTCCACCGTTTCGATCTCCAAGTCCCGGATAATGGTCTCGGCTTTTCCCTTTCGGGCTAAGTAGAGGTTAGCCGCCTCCCTGATTCGTAGATCAAGCGGCAATATGCCTGAAATAGCGAGAGCTGAGTGCAAGGAAACAGTTCTGTAGGCATAACATGCTTTTTGGGCGAAGCCCCTTTGTATTGCATTTAGCTGCTTCCGTGCACTCAGCTTTCTCGCTGAATCCGCCCATGCACAGGCCGCATATGTTATTGTGGGTTCCACAGCAGCATTATAGATCATCTTTGACACGTTGGCCTTCAGCCCCCAGCTGACTCTGGCCGCTCGTGCGAGCCGAGAGTGTAACTTCACGGCTCTCCGGCAAACATTGTCTATATGGGCGTTGAAGGTCAACTTGTCATCGATGGTTAGGCCCAATAACTTTATAGTTATTAAGACCCCTCCCATGCTTAGTCTTGGAGTGTCATATTTGAGCTTGCGAGTGATGACCATGGCTTGCGTCTTGTGGGGAGCGAATTTCAATTTGTTCTCCGCTCCCCACGAGTGCGTATACTCAAGGGCATCTCTCGCAGCCTCATTTATGACGTCCGTAGTTATACCAAAGAAGAGGAGCACTATGTCGTCGGCAAAGGCCTGGACATAGTGCCCCCTCTGAATTAGGTTTTTGAGTAATGGATCTAATTTTAGATTCCAAAGAGAAGGCCCACCCACCGAACCCTGGACACATCCTTTGTCCGTTTCCTTTTCATATTCCTCTCCAGCGTACCTCACCTTTACCCTCCTGTTCGACAGATAGCTGTCGATCGTCTTTCTAATATTGATCGGGCATTTCTCCTCCGCCAACCTCACCCTTATCTTCGGCCACCATGCACTGTCAAACGCCCCCTCGATATCCAATGAGACCATCACTATAATCTTTTTGTTTTTCAGGTTTGTCTTGATCTGGCTCATAAGTTCGAAGAGGGCGTCCTCCGTGCTTCGTTGAGGTGTGAAGCCGTACTGATGGGAACTCAGCCTAGGAGTCAGGTGCCATCTGAGTCTCCTCACCAACATCTTCTCGAATAATTTTCCCATCACCGGAAGGAGGCCTATTGGTCTATAGGATTTTGCTGTCGTATAGTCCTCATTATTCGGTTTTCTGAGTACTATGACTGTAACCTCCTTCCAAATGGTGGGGAAACACCCGAGTTGCAGACATTTGTTGAAGAGACTCAGATAAAACTCTGGATCAGCGTTCACTGTTCGCGCTATTATGTCTGAAGTAAGGCCATCCCCTCCTGGAGCCTTTTTAGGATTGAAACTGTCCATAGCAGATTTAAGTTCGGTCTCAGTAAACGGAGGATCATGATTGTCAGGATCATCTTCTCGGTTCACGAGATCTGCTTGGGATCGTATTCTGCTATGGTATTCAGTGTCTTCTTTGGGATCATCCCGGGGGTAGAAGACCTCGGCCAATTCTTCGACGGACTCCTTAGCGCTGAGTGTGGTTCCTCCTTTTACCAGCAGCAAGTCTTCCTGTCTCTTCCGTCATTTCTTGAGTTAGAAACATGAAACTTTATTTTTGTGCTACTGATTAAAAATGAATGGATACGTATTTAAGTGTTTCTGGTAATTCTACCCCCAAGGGGGTGTAATTGAGGTAGAAAGTTACAATGAAAGTCCGTCATTTCTTGAGTTAGAAACATGAAAGTTTATTGACGTTTGCGTTTGATGTTTGCTTAAATAGGGTCCGTTTTTACCCTTTGTATAAGGAACCACAAAAACAAAAAGGAGAAAACTATCCATCTTTGTTATTATACTATGTTAACGCGGATGAAGTCGCGGGCAACAGCTAGTACGTGATATAGATGGAGTTCAAAAACTTTAACTTCAGTTGTGTGGTCTAAAGCACACTCGTTTTTACATTGGCATTAAAAGTGTGATGCTTTTTACAAGATTTATACGTAAAATTCCAGCGTGGAACGACGGCAACATCCGCGCGTTCACGCCGCTGACGGGCCGGCTGGTGTACGTCATCTACAACACGCACAACAAGGGCACCTCCGCGCTCGACATGACCGCCGACGGCCGCACACTCGTCTCCGGCGGCTGCGAGGGACAGGTGACCGTATTGTCTAGGCAACACAGATGATTTTACAACAAAAATTTAGATCAGTTTAGAGTTTCAATGAAATCAGCTGACACGAGAGGCAAGTAAATCCATCTATGATACAGCTAATTTCAAAGCGTATTTGTACTTAAAACACTTACATTTTGTAATCAGTTGAGACTGTTAGGGTCTACACAGACGGACCGCATTTCAACTGCAATCCAACTGCAAATTGCAGTTCAAGTGCAGTTTGAATGAAGTTGACACGACCGCAATAGAACTGCAAACCAAACAGTTCACACGACTGCACGCCGACTGCAACTGAACTGCAATCCAACTGCGCGTTTATTTGCAGTTAGATTGTAGTTGAAATGCGGTCCGTCTGTGTAGGCCTTTAGAGCCATGTTAGCCTTGTCCTCACAAAAGAGCACTGATTACAATTTTTTTTTACTAGAAATTAGAAACTTGAAAATTGTAATCATGGCTATCAAGTTTCTATCATATTCAGATGGCCTACTACCTCTCTTCTACATCAATCTTTTGTCTCTTTTTCACACCAAAATGATATCTTCAGGTGCGAGTATGGGACATCCGCCCTGAGAGCCAGACCCTCAAGAAAGTGCTAAAAGAGCACAAGTCACCGGTGTCAGCTATACAAATATCGCCGTCTGACACTGAGGCTGTCTCCGCCGGGACTGACGGCTCCTGTATCATATGGGATTTAGTGTGAGTTAAAAATGAGACTAGATTTATTTTGTCACAACACACAAGTTATGTTCTCCAGTCTTCTGGTATTGCTGCATAAATGTCAATGTCGCCAGTTCCACATTTTATCAGAATACAATTTTGTAGTCTAGAAACTTATTACCCAAGTAAATGAGTGTTTTCGATAGTTATTTGCTAGAAGACAGACCCGACTCTTTTTCCTCCTGACTTTTTTTTTTATACCTACAGGCTATCACTTTCCATCAGGCGAAACTTTATAGTTTATAGCAATTCGGGTTTATGTGTCAAACAGCTGGTAACTAATAAGTAATAACTTATATGTCACTACAATCCCTCATATTATAATTAGTTATTATGTTCACTCTTTTTGCAGATCGCTGTCGCGTCGTCAGGTGCTATACGCGAACACGCTGTTCACGTGCGTGCGGTACTCCCCGCTCGGCGGCGGCTGTCAGCTGCTGACGGGCGGCACGGACCGACGGGTCGCGTACTGGGAGGCGGGCGAGGGACATCTGGCGAGAGAGGTAGTACCTCCGCAGAGTAAACAGAACTAACGAGTAGACCGACTCAGAAGAGATCTCGAACGAATGACGTAGCACGTCATATCGGCCGGCGCGCGTCGTACTATAATGCGTCAGAGCCTGTCCACACGGGCGTTGCGTTAGCTTTGATGCAGAGCTGCCGTTTGACGCATAGCCGGCCAGTGGCCACACAGGCGCTGCGTCATCGCAGCGTTATTACGAAGCATACTTAACGTAAACATAATTGCTATATTTTAGATGTCGATGTACGAGTTAGACTTTAGTAACTATTAACAAATTTTGACTATATTATGTTTTATGTTCACTTGACGACTTGTGTTTTCAGTTGGAAGCGAGCAAGACGGGCGCCATCAACGGCCTCGACATATCCAGCGACGGAGAGCTCTTCATCACAGGCGGGAATGATCAGATGGTCAAGGTTTGTGGTAAAACATAGACAGGAATTCCACCCAGGCCCGGATCTAGGGGGGGGCAAGAGCGTGCACGTGCCCCGGGCGGCAAAGATTGGGGGGCGGCTGGAGGCCACCTCCCAATCTTTTGCCGCTTTCTTTACCGCCGCGTGCGCCACCGGTGGCCCACCGCGCTACCCCGTCAACGTTGTTTCGCAGAATTCTATCTGTTGTTAAAAGACTTGGAGGCGTCCCTTGTCACCAGGGACCTCGGCCTGGCTTCTTATCGCCACCACTTCAATTCAACAAAGTTCCGTAGATCTCGTTCTGCGGTTAAAACCTATGTGACCATGAAAATTATTACCTATTTTTGCTTGGAGAGCGGCAAATTGGGATTTTATTTATTTTTATTTTATTTATTTAAATCAGGCTACGTAGGCCCATACAATATATACCTTAAGGTGAATAGTAAAGCAAAATGCGTTTTAGACGTCTTTTTGGCGATGTTTTACAGCTAAATTACAGATCGGGAAATACAGAAGTTTTGTGTAATTAGAAAGTGTATCTTGAAATATATTGTCGTGAACGATATTTTTGGTGATCTTTATTCAGTTATCAGAAAATATATTTTTAAATCGCGTAAGATGTATATTTTAGGATGGGTTTTTTTTTTTGGTTTAGCTAATCCGTTTATAATGAATCTTTGCATACATGTTTCTTTATTTTTTATCTTGTTGATGGCGAACCATTTGCGATAAACAGTATTGCAAAATAGAAGTTTTATCATCAAACTCTTTAGTGCCTACTGTAAATCAAACTCCACTAGTAAATGTAGTAAAGCATTTGCTCATAAAATTTAACAGGCGTAAATTAGTTACAGAATGCGTCGTTGTCAACTCGAGATATGTACAACGGAGCGCGGCGTTGCCGTTCCGCGCACACGGCACAAGCAGTGCGTGCTCTTCTTTTGATTAGTCTCACTTTGACAATTTACCGGCTTTAAGTTTTAACAGTTTGCACTTTTCGATTTTGAAAATAAATTGCAAAATAAATTGCTAAATGCTACATCTAGCGGAAATATTATGTAACTTACCGTAGCTTGGCAACCTACACCTACTGCTACATTGATTCATAAACAGATGGCGCTCCGCGTCAAACGTCCAAGGTCATTTGCTTAGATATTCGTCTTAATGACTAACATACATAAAAATTATATAAACTTAACAACTACACATTATCACGAATTAACGGCAACGTGACGCCCGCTTCATTCCGGAGTCTCCCCCGGAACCTTCGGTAAACCACATCAGTCGGCCAGAATTCCTCCGCTTCAGAGGTCGGGAGAAGATGCGTCGGTACTCTCACCACAAAGGAACTGAAGTTGACCTTGTGGCGAGACTGCAGACGCTCGACCCTCAAGTGGAGGGATGTCTTCTTACTGATGTAGTCCACGACGTCTTCGACCTCCATGGACCAGTGCAGGCGGGATATGTACAGGGGCGTCGCGGGGACCTCGCTCCGCAGACGCAGCTCATGTACATATGGCGCGGTGCCGCGATGGTTGCGGGCGGCGGGCTTCTTCACCAGTATGAAGCCCTCCTCATCGCACCTCCTGCTCTCGTCCTTGCCAGGTCGAGAAGACTTAGCCTTGCGGCTCTTCGTAGCCTTGCGGCTCTCCGTAGTCTTGCGACTCTCCGAAGCCTTACGGCTCTCATTTTCCCCATTTTTATGCGCCCGCGGGGGAGGCGCGGGGCGACCAGCAACAGTCGCGTAGTTTTGCTGAGTCGCCTGTGGACTCGGCGTCGGCGCAACCGGGAAGGGAGCGCGGGCGGGGGCGGCATCGGCGACGTTCGTTGACCCGTCCGATAATGCTGACGGGCTAAACGTGATCGCTTGTGCGCCTCGGCGATGAGTGACGAATGCGGCGTCAGCTGGTGACATACTGAATTATTACTTTTTAGTTGTGATAATTCATTACGTAGATCACTAATGACAGCTTCTGACGCCTGCAATCTACCCCGAAATCCAGTCAGTTCCTCCTTCAGGAACCTGATGTCCTTCAGTAGGCTGACAACGTCGACGTGGTCCAACGTGACGGGCGGCAGCTTGTGCAGCTCTTTAGCCACAAAAGCCGGTACCTCATCTGGATCAGTCTGCTTCAGCAGGGAGATGATGTCCTGCACGCTCCTTTCGGTTCCGTCTCTTCGTCGCGACGGCATGTTCGCGCTCTGGCCAAGCGTCTCATACAGCAGCTGCTTCCCCTTGCAAATCTCCTCACTGGTGAAGGAGGACTTGCAGATCTGCATGATGCTGACCTCGTCTATGGTGTCGATGGCGTGCTGGATAAACGCCAGCAACTCGTTGGCTACGAGCGCCATGGTCTCGTGCAGCGGCAACGTGCCGCGCGATTCGCGAAAATATTATTTAAATAATATTTGCACTTGACGTGTGCTGCCAGCACACGTCAAGTAACTCAAGTTCATAAAGTTAATATACCAAGCGGAATAGAGAAACAAAGGCCTGAGCAAGAGAGGTGTCACTATCAGTAACACTGCGTGGTAAAAAGAGACGTGTGATACATGACAGCAACACTCTTTTTTGACGTCCAGTCGGCACGTGCCGCTAGTTGACAATTTAATCTCATAGAATTCATGTATAATCGTCAATCATGCTTGTGTAAGTGTATACTGTATACGTACACATATTTTTCACACAGATGAAAAACAATTTTGGTTACGTTTGACAGCTCGAGATTGTTGCTCTATTCCGCTAGGTATATTAACTTTATGCTCAAGTTACAAATTTTGGATTGGCACCACCTGCACCAGTAGGCCCAAAGTTATTGGACGCGACACTTCATGTTCCACTGACGTATTGTGGCGCGTACTGCGTAGCTCCGCAACCACCTTGTACGGATACCTCATACCAGAAATATTTTCGGTCACTTGGGGCTCCCACACATAACTGCGAATTCGCATCGCAATGTCATTCTTATTATAAGCTTTGTCGGCGATTCGTAGCCTATAGTCGATTAGCGATATGAAATATATTGCTCCAGATCGGTCCATTCGTATCGCCCAGCAATTATAGCCGTAATTATTGCCCGTGTAAGCGCTCCTTTACACTCAAAGGGGTTCGAACATTTTTGTGACCTTCAGTAGGCTGACAACGTCGACGTGGTCCAATGTGACGGGCGGCAGCTTGTGCAGCTCTTTAGCCACAAAAGCCGGTACCTCATCTGGATCAGTCTGCTTCAGCAGGGAGATGATGTCCTGCACGCTCCTTTCGGTTCCGTCTCTTCGTCGCGACGGCATGTTCGCGCTCTGGCCGAGCGTCTCCTACAGCAGCTGCTTCCCCTTGCAAATCTCCTCACTGGTGAAGGACTTGCAGATCTGCATGATGCTGACCTCGTCCATGGTGTCGATGGCGTGGTGGATAAACGCCACGACCGTTCGCTAGCTCGACACATTACACATGATTTTGTTCCCCCTTTTTAATTTTACACTCTCGAAATGATTAGTACTAAAATTTGTAACTTGAGTTACTCCAAAATATATTGCTCCACTAATTGCTCCAGATCGCTCCATTCGTATCGCCCAGCAATTATAGCCGTAATTATTGCCCGTGTAAGCGCTCCTTTACACTCAAAGGGGTTCGCACAATTTTTTATGGAGCCTGGCATATCTAGCCCCCGGCCATTTTAATTTTTTTTTTCAAAATTTCCGATCACGATAAAAGTGGTATATTTGGATAGAGTACACTTATACAAACAAAAAATGTTATATAACATGGTAAATTGTGCTCGGTGCGAGGAAATTTTGAAAAAAAAATCAAGATGGCCTATGTCACAAAGGTTCGAACCCCTTTACGAAATAAAGCCGTTGACATTAATTGCCACTTCTATATTTACACAAAATTGTGTACCGAATAGGTACATGCATAAAGTATGCATGTATTCGGATCACATTTTGTAGACTCGTGGACAATTTTTTGACAGTTACTCTTCCTTAGTTATTATTCGTAGTCTATATCTGGGCCTATACCATTCCATACAAAAAATATTGGGCCGCGACATGTCGCGTCGCTCCACTGTCTCGTTAATTGATTTGATTTATCATTTAATGTCGCCTAGTGCGGCCTCGTCATAAAGGTGTTGCCAGTTTGGTGAGTTTTAATTTGTCAACAGTTATGGCAGTACCAGAGCGGCGTGTGCACGCACTGGGGGCGCGGGCACGCGGGCGCGGTGACGGCCGCGCGGTTCGCGCCCGACCGCCGCCACGCCGTCAGCGCGTGCGCCGCGGGAGGGATCATAGTGTGGGAAGTGCCGGAGGTAGGATGTAACAAATATGGCGTTAAAAGTGAAGTTTGTTTTTGTTTTGCCACTTAGTGTCACAACTCGATAAAAACAGCAAACCCTGGATAGTCTTTAATTATATTTCTTCGGAGGGTAGTTTTTAAAGCACTGGTTCAAATTGACAATTTAGCCGTTAGCTAATTGGCTCAAATTAGCCGTCTATCAGCTAGATTAAAATTAATTATAAATATTAACAGTGTATAAGTCATGGCCTTATCGTGGATTTGATAATTTCTTGAAATACTTGATCATATTTTCACCAAGTGAGCAAATCTTCAATGAAATAAACAAAAGTGTGGCCATGATAATTATGAACTACACAAAATATGTATTGTGTAGTTCATATCATGGCCACATTTTTTATATTTACATAATCGTTTGAATCCGTTTGATTATTATCTTCATGTTCCTACAGGAGTACATAGACAAACCGCCATCAAGACCTAAAGCAGAGGAAACCGCTGTGGAATCCCCCAAAAGTCTGCAGCAGCAACTATCACTGCCTTTGGAGGAGAAACCCAAACGCCAGAATAAGCTACCGTCGGCACCGGTTAAGGTAAATAATAAAAGCAAATATTTTGGACAATAGATGCTCGTCTTTTTTAGGGTTCCGTACCCAAAGGGTAAAAACAGACCCTATTACTAAGACTTCGTTGTCTGTCCGTCTGTCTGTCTCCAGGCTGTATCTCAAGACCCGCTATAGCTAGACTTCTAAAATTTTCACAGATTGTGTATATCTGTTGCCGCTATAACAACGCAAATACTAAAAACAAAATAAAATTAATATTTAAGGGGGGCTCTACGCATACAAAAAACCTGATTTTTTGGCAAAAAAACGTCAATTTCGCCTCATGCGAGGAAATTGGCACTGGAGAATTCTCGACAGATCCGCGGAAGACGCGCGTCCAATTTTTTGGCTCGTATGTAATTTGTGTGCTATACTATTGACATAAAATTCATTGTGCTATGTACTATCAGCGAAGTTGATTTCTAGGCAGATGGCGGACCTAGTAATTTGGTCGCATTAAGGCTTAGGCCTTAATGCGACCAAATTACTTAAACCTACGCGACCACGCGACTGCGAAGCGGGAGCGTCAATACAAAACACACACTTGACAAGGTCAAACCCATCCGACCGATTACAGCTAGCATTGAATTGACATAAGCCATGACCACATGACGTAGGTCCGTCAACTGCATAGGAATCAATTTCCTCGATGGTACAATCTCGTGCAAAAAGTCGCTCCCATTCCATTCCGCGCCGGTATAAATTGAGCCTCAGACCGCGTTTCCACTGACGCGGAGCTGGGCGGAGAGGAGCGATGAAAAGGTGTCAGTATTTCTACTGAAGCGGAGCGGAGTGCAGTGGAATGGAGTGGAGCTGAGCATACTTTTAGAATTGATTGAATGATTAACCGATTCGTGGCCACTGCCGCGCTCAGCGCGGCATTTAAAAAGATTCAGTGAGGCCGATGACGCGCCAGGCGCGGCATACAAGGATTGTTAAAAAACACGTTAAAACTAATTTATTATACTGTAATTACAATTCCTTAGTCTAAATGTGCATAAAACACAACCAGTGGCCAATGCCGCACGTGGGGCGTCATCGTTTAGCAGGGCCGATGACGCTTATGGCGCCTCATCGAACAAACTGCTTGGCCTATGTTAAGAATTCGTGAAAATGAAGGTGGCAACGAATCGGTTAACTGAGGCACTGCGCGCGAGTCACGCACCGCCCCGCTGTCCTCCGCTCTGCATCCCAATGCTCGTTGTCCTCCGCACCGCATCACCTCGCTGTATATTTTTTTTATGAATATCCGCTCAGCTCTGCTCCACCCCGCTCGATTGAGGCGGAGCGGAGATTTCGAGCATAGTGATTGGTCAATTCGGGCACAATGCGTCAATGGAAACGCGGTCTTATGCATTGCAGAGCAATTTGCAGCTCATTATTTGTAAAAGCGCCATTTGTTATCAGGTCGAGAAGATCGAGGCGATAGACACGTCGCGCAGCAGCGTGCACTCGTGTTGTCCCTGTCGCACGCAGCGCAGCGACAACTCCAACGCATCCAAGAAAACGTCCTGCAGATCTCCAGGTTACTACAGTTTATAGTTTATACGTTTCATAATCCTAATAAAATTAGATGATAAGATAGCCTAACCTAACCATACAAATTGTTGTCATACTTACGTCAAAATTGTGACAGCTACAAAGAAACTATTCTCAGATCGCGGAATTCTGTCTGTAGCGACTAGCGGCACAATATAATAATAATAGCTCCCACACCGGTTTCGGTGACGGCGATATTTTGCATACACGATGTAAACAGAGTATGAATTATATCACTTCAAACTTATAAATACTTGGAGATTATCATACGAAGAGTTACCAAGACGTTTTCCGATGAAACTTTACCAATACCATTGATTAATTTATAAGTTTTGATTATTTCATATTATGTTGATTTCAGATAACTTACCAACACGGACAACAAGCAAGAATTCTGTAAATAGATGTGCTGTTGGAAAATGAAACAAGATGCATATTTTTATTTAGTTTTGTATATTTTTAAATACAATAAATAATCAAGTATTAAAGTTTCTTCTTTTCACGCAATATTATTTTATGCACAGACTGCTAGAAAAATAGCAATACTAGAAACGAAAAGGAGGCTTAAGGCGGGGATTAATCTCAATCAAAAACGATAACCTGTTTGATGTTTGAAGACCAAGCGTATACGCATCGCAATAAGATTAATTTTAGCTTAGCATAAAACTGTAATTACTCGGGCGGATCTTCTCTATTTTTCATGTTTTTTTTAAATATCTTTGGAAATAAATATTAAAAAACAAAAATGTTCGGTTAAAGAGATTTTAATATAGATTTAGTATTTACTAACAATTTATTCAAATATTTTATTTGATATAATTATCCTAGTTAATACTTATATTTCGATGAAATAGAGTTTTTTCGGAGGTGAGTTTGTAAATTAATTACAGCCAAAGTATTACGTTTTATTAAAATGTTTATGGTTTAAGGCATTTTAAATATTGTGCTTTATATCTCATATTTTTAACACTTCGTTATTATATTGGAACTAGGTAAACCGGGAGTCACGGAATAACAAATTGGGGTTTATCCTCGCCTTAAAGAATTTATGATGTTTCTTACATTGAAGTCAAATCAGTCTAAGGAGGATATTAGATTATCATATATATTGGATCCGAGATCATTGAGTCAATTATATTGGATAATGTAATATAGACATATGATTCATTTCTTCCTTGATCATAGATTTTTGACATTTGCTGAGAGATTTGATCCAATACTGTCATAGAAATAGGTGTTGCCAGTTATTTAATATAAAAAAGAGTTTTTAATTTCTTGTTCGTTAGTATGTTTCAAATAATGTAATGTAATTATTTTTCTAATTAAATACTTGGATAATCTTATGTCTTTTGACAAATCGAATTCTCTGAGATCTAGTAACCCTGACGTCAATACCTGTCAGCGTTAGCGTTGGCTCCATTGGCTATTGAAACCACATATGACATAAATAGGATCAATGAAATATGATAATGTAATATGCAGATATGATCAAATGATCATATATATGGGATCCTATATATGATCATAGAAATGATCCAATATGATAATGTAATACCCCCCATAGGCAATAGCACACAACAATTATAAACATAATCGTTTGGCAGCCACAAAACTTTTGGGCTTAAGCCTGACTAGTTGTGCCTGACTGGGTCCGATGTTTATTTAATTTTCTGCTATAAATTGTAAGGGTCAATTTATACTAGTGCAGAGTCGAAGCGCATCAAAGCGAATTATTAAAACTGAACATAACAAATTCAACCTTAACTCCAAAGCTTTAACGCACTTTATTACTTCTGAGAATTTAAAAAGGCGCGCGCATCCGCGCGATTTCGCGTGGATGCGCCCGCAGCCCGACCAACCCTGATTGGCGTCGCAGAAGTAATGTATGTGTCGCAGCCGACTGGTTTAAATAGCCGTTCAATCAAACATCTAGCCCTTTGACTGAACAACGCCATTCAATCACACGTCTAGCTTTTATATTGAATATTTTAGTCGCTCAAAACGTTCAACACTACAGCTGATTCAAAAGCCGCCGTCTAATTGAAGTAGTTCAGCGCGCACCGCTGCGGCGCTAGGTCGGCTGCGACATATGCATTACGCTCTGGAGTTAAGGTTGAATTATCTGTGTTCAGTTTTTGGGACTTCGCTTCGCTTCGACTCTGCGCTATTATAAATTGGCCCTTATTTATTAATAAGCAAAAGCAAAACAAGTTTTGCGATTACAAAATAATAATATAATATTTTAAGATAAAAATTATATTTTAAAACTTAACATAGAATATATATAACACATGTTTTTATCACAACAACTTCATCCCCATGCTTGACTTTTACAATAATGTAAAACTAACTTGCCATCAGTTCCAAAGCATTCATACAGGTTCTTTATGATTTGGTCGGGAGACGGAGCAAATGTCTGGTTTACGTACAAAAACTGAAAAAAAAAAAACCTTATTAGGCAACAAGACTATAGTAATTAAAGTACATGTTATTTGGGATAGAATTTGATACAAATACAAGTTTCTTTCTTTGCTTTGAGGCCATTGAACTCTCTTGAATTGAACTGTCAGTGTCCCTAATACAGCTGATTTTTTAACATCTAAGTAAACAGGAAAAATAGCCATCTCATTTGAGTACAAAAGTCAAACGTGTAATAATTACAGTCAAAATCTGTTATAACACATCGAAGGAACTACTCATATTTAGTCGTAAAAACCGATAATTGTAACAACCAGTGACAGGTATTAATAGGAAAAATAATATGTATATTCATGTAGGAAATTAAATCACATTTTGTTTACTTCAATACAAACATATAATATAATAAAAAAACAATATTATTTTTCCATCACTTTTGTATGCATAAAATCTGTAATTTTAGTTGCTTCGAACACTTCTGTCGTGCATTTTGTAATTATTCACTTTGGAGTTGAAAACTGACTGAGATATGACGAAGCGGGCCTTGAGGCTACTTAAGACCCTAAACTTTGTTTATTTTTACGATAATAGTCATTGACCATCATAACTTGCCATATGTGGATACTGTTACCTATTCAAATGCTTTACAATACAGCTGAGCCGGTCATTCTGCAGATATAATTCTCCGAAAACATTAACCAAATCTGGTTGCTTAATGCAGTGTCGTAGTAAACAATGTCGTAAAAACCATTGTTTTTCATTTGTTTTTAAGGCGGTCATATAGGATTCAGCCAGGACCTTTGATTTTGGTCAATTTTAGACGTATGTTCTAAACGATGTCACCATAAATGGTGTTGAATGTATTATACATACACAAATTTCTAGTCCCAGATTTACAGAATCAGTCCCACAAATTCCAAACAAAAGTAAAATATTATATATTTTTTCCTAACAGAGAATGTCTATAGAGATTACTTTTTTCCTATACAATTTATCTAATTGTGAACAAAACTCATTAAAGAAATACAGTGGCATTTTGACTTAGGTTTATATTCAGATCAAAATTAATCCTTCAAGCCCTGCGCAACACCGGTGATCGCAACAACAATTGAATACAATAGCAATTCTTGGAAATTCCGATCGAAGGATTAATTGAGACAAAATAAGAAAGTAGCCTAACTTTACTCCTATATATTTAATATTATATAAGTTTCAGAATTAAAGTCTACTTACCAATCTCTCATCTGGTTCAAGCTTGAGGTATTTTTTCACAAACTCCACTATCCAACCAATAGGCTTCTCAGCATCTACTGCCCACTTCTTTTTCTTCATTATAGGGGCATTGGCCGTAGCTTTTAGTAGTATATCAACTGAAAACAAATTTGTTTTTCAGCAGAAGTGTGCACAAGAAAATTTATTGTTGATGCAACATAGCTATGCTCACAAACGAAGTAGGTATTACTATTTAGTATTTAAACCACGTTATACTTTAAATTGTTGAGTTTATGTAGCAATTTACCTACTAGGTACTAGCAAATAAAGCAGAATTACAACTTACTTTTAACTTTGTCAGACTTTGAGTTGTCGCAGTCTTTTTCTCCGTCTTTATTGTCAATATTTGTTGCCTCAGAGGGTAACGTATCATCCTTTTCTTCGCTCATATTTACTTTGAATTTATCAAATATTATGTATAGTTTGTGCGTTTAAGACTGGGTTGCACCAACTAAAGCGCTTATTCCACTTGTCCTATTTAGAAGTCCTAGCTAGGATCCTACATAGGAGACTAATTAGTTCGCTTCTTATTCCACTTGTCCTAATTTAGTGACTAAATCAGTTGTCATTTTGGTCAGACGTCTTCTTAATGGCTCTAGTTCTATCAAAGCAACAAAAAATTGGTCTTCTCATAAGCTTAGCTGTTGGCTCAATGAAAATAATGTCGGCTGTACACTCTCGCTGAGACACAGCGAGGCGGCCCGAGTGCGAGAGTGTAAATGGGTGCGCTCGCCTCGTCTCGGACCCTCTCGGTCCGGTGTCGGTATTTTGCGCCCGAGACTAAGGGTCTCGCGAGGAAAGAGAAGGCATTACTATACACTTTCGCGTTTTTTCACTACTAGTCGCGCCGCTAGACAGTGCAGAACAGAAAAATAACAATAATAAACGTCATTATCAGTCATTATCTGTGAGAAATAAAATTAAATATGATTATAGATCTTTGGATTACAATGATATCTTTCGATGCATAGAGAAAAATAATGGTCCATCTTCTCTGAGTTCATAACTGCAATTGAACTAAGCGAGAATGTACATGATCGCACTCGGGCAAGGGGCTCTCGCACGAGACTCTCGCCCGAGAGCTCTCGGCGAGAGTGTACAGCCGACATAATAATAAATAAAAGGCGAAAAAGATGGTTGAAAGAATTTTTGCTCCACGTAAAATTATGAATTATGAACTTTCTGATCTACTTGGAACCAGCAGACTTAATAAATTACCTACGAATGGATTCCAGATCTTATAACATAATATAAATTCTACAAATATATACTAGTAATTTGTGATATAAATTGACTTTAATAATACAGATTTAGCAGTTCCCAGTTCCCACTACAGATAAAAGGTTGAAACCATCTGGCAACACTGATTTAGTCATTCAGGAGCCACATTTTTTTCAGGATCCTAGCTTTCTAAATGTTATTCCACTTGACTAAATTGTTTAGGCTCCTAGCTAGGACTTCCTAAATAGGACAAGTGGAATAAACGCTTATCTTTGACTTTAACCCATGGAATTAATATATACTAGTTAAACGTAGTATATATTAATCATAGACATGATATTAATTCCATGCTTTAACCTTAACCACAGAATATACCTATATATAGTAGTACCAACAGAAGTCTCACTAGCGAAACCCGTTTAAAGAAATAACGACTCATGTTACGAAACTATTAAGTTGGTGCTAGGTGCCTACAATTATATTCACCTACATGTCCGCTCTCTGTCTATCTCATAACTCGTACCTTTTCTGACGAAATCAAGGTTTTCGCCTTTTAGAAAACAAAATATACTATTGGTATGAATAGCAAACCTTTTTATAGTTTTATAATATAAAATTTTAGTAACCCAACCTATATTTTATAGTAGTTTTATATATTCGATTATAGTCCAGGAAACTTTTACAATTTAAACATAGTAACTTGTGTTTATTTCTGTGTAGCTGTGCGTTTCTTTGTATGATATTGGTTTATTTGCTATGTTTGTATAGTTTTTATCTACTTTTTATATTTAAATACCTTATTCGAATACCTACTTACATATTTCATTGGCCTTTCTTAATTATTCATTTTTATAAGATTTATAACGATTTGTCACAGCGGTTAAATCAGTATCATGAATAAAATTCCTCTATGATCAGTAAACAGTAAATACGCGACGAAAAATCTTGCGCGTGTGTCCGTTTTTGAACATATCTATACTTATAATAAAATCGTAGAGGTAAAATTTTTGTACATTGAAAATAAACTTGAAAAAACGAGTCAGGGGCATATTAGAAGAGTAGTAGAATACATTTTAACTGTTTTTGAAATTTTTGTTTCTCTGTCTGTTTGTCTGTTTGTCTGTTTGTCTGTTTGTACAGGCTAATCTCTGAATCCGCTGGACTGATTTCAATGAAATTTGGCATGATGATACCTTACATCCCTGGTCATCATCTTAGATACTTTTTTTAACCGACTTTAAAAAAAGGAGGAGTTAATGTTTACTTTGCTGTTTGTGGTCAGATTTTCAAAATTCTTTTTTTGTTGTAGAGATTGCCCGAATTTGATACCATGTTTACAATAAAATCGGCCAAGTGCGAGTCGGACTCACGCACGAAGGGTTCCGTACCGTTATAGAGAAAAAATAGGCCAAAAGTTGTGTTTTTGTATGGGAGCCCCCCTTAAATTTTAATTATATTCCAATTTTATTATTAATTATTAAATAAAACATATATTTAAGGATTCTGTGAAAATTTCAACTGCCTGCCTGTTGTAATTATTGGTATCGAGCAAAAAAGGCCAAAAAAATCATGTTTGTTGTATGGGAGCCCCCCTTAAATATTGATTTTATTTTGTTTTCAGTACCTATTTGTTATTATAGCGGCAACAGATATACACAATCTGTAAAAATTTCAGAACTCTAGCTATAACGGTTCTTAAGATACAGCCTGGAGATAGACAGAAGGACAGACAACGAAGTCTTATAGTAATAGGGTCCCGTTTTTACCCTTTGGGACAGAACCCTAAAAACGGTGACTTGATAAGTAATGGAATTGAAGAAACTCCTCGGAATTTACAACGACAACCAAAGTGATTACCAATTCTAGCAAAGGTCGATCTTTAAAACTCTTCCTAATATTCGTAAACGCTTATCCAAACACTGGATGGATATTGACCACTGCGTATCTCAATTCGTTACCAGCCATGGACATTTTAAAGTCAAACTTTACGGATCTAAGTTACTAGCATCGGACGAGCACATAGGTAGAAATGGTAGAATATGTACGACCGAAGGCAGTATGTTTGAATCATGTTCTCTGGGAGAGTTTTTTCTGCCAAGACGAAAGAACTACAATGCTAGACAACCTACAGTGTAAATCTGATGTCGCATACTACGGTGATCGTGGACAGCAGGAAATTAATCCGTGCCTTCAAGCGTTTTTGTCATAATTATTATTGGCAACAGTCTAACACAACAAATTCCAATATTAATTTAGCTATACTTTGTACAGTTACAATTTCTATAATTATAGTTTATTTTCGTGGTGCATTAAAAATTTCGTGTGTAATGTAGATCCAAATAAAATAGTCGTAGATGGGTGTTCAATTTTGTAAATCTCGATTTTAATAACATACATTCACGCGGACGAAGTTGCGGGCAACAGCTAGTTTATGAATATGAATGGCTATTATTTCAATAATAGGCCTCTTGGATATCTCTAGTGGCGCGGCGAGTGGCAGATTCAGGCAACACGTGGGTGTCAGAGTGCGATCAGCTGTGAAATACGGTTTACTAGTTAAAAATGAAAACACGTTGAAAACGTTAAAAAGTGCTCTGAATAAGGAAAATATGGGCGGTACGAGGTACTGTTGTGTTGTAGGGTGCAAAAATTCCCAATCTCGGATTCGTGAATTAACGTTTTATTCGTTTCTGAGACGGATACAGTGGCGTAACTATAAGACCCGGGGCCCGTGGCAAATTGATGGGACTCTATCAGTAAAAATCGTCACGTTTATAAAAAGCAATATTATGTACTTACCTACTTAAAAATTTTTGCCCATTTGGGCCGGGGGCCCGTGGCATTTTGCCAGCCCTATATTTACGCCACTGGACATAGGATACTTTTTGTCTCGGGAAAATGTACGGTTCCCGAATCCCGCGCGGTTACTCCATTGTGCAAGAGTTATGGCAGAACGGAGTTGCGGGCGTCATCTAGTAAATGTATTATATTCATGGGCGTACCCAGGTTCTGGGCCAGGGGAGGGCAAATTACCCAGGTTCTGGGCCAGGGGGGGGGAGCAAATTACGCAGATTCTAGGCCAGGGGGGGGCAAATCAGATTTTTTATAAGCTAGGTGTTTATAAAGAATAAAAAATTAATAATTTTTAGTTGTAAAAATATTGTATTGCAAACAAATGGCAAAATTCGTTTTATTATTTTTAATTTTTATAGATGAAAGTACTATATAATATACTTAGTAGGGACGTCAACATGATCCAGGGGGGGCAGCTGAACCCCCTCGGTACGCACATGATTATATTACATATTAATCATAAAAATCAAAGAAAATTTTCTTTGATAATGAAATACATCTGCATTTTCCATTTTTATTTTGCACTAGCTGTTGCCCGCAACTTCGTCCGCGTGAATGTGTGTTATTAAAATCGAGATTTACAAAATTGAACACCCATCTACGACTATTTTATTTGGATCTACATTACACACGAAATTTTTAATGCACCACGAAAATAAACTATAATTATAGAAATTGTAACTGTACAAAGTATAGCTAAATTAATATTGGAATTTGTTGTGTTAGACTGTTGCCAATAATAATTATGACAAAAACGCTTGAAGGCACGGATTAATTTCCTGCTGTCCACGATCACCGTAGTATGCGACATCAGATTTACACTGTAGGTTGTCTAGCATTGTAGTTCTTTCGTCTTGGCAGAAAAAACTCTCCCAGAGAACATGATTCAAACATACTGCCTTCGGTCGTACATATTCTACCATTTCTACCTATGTGCTCGTCCGATGCTAGTAACTTAGATCCGTAAAGTTTGACTTTAAAATGTCCATGGCTGGTAACGAATTGAGATACGCAGTGGTCAATATCCATCCAGTGTTTGGATAAGCGTTTACGAATATTAGGAAGAGTTTTAAAGATCGACCTTTGCTAGAATTGGTAATCACTTTGGTTGTCGTTGTAAATTCCGAGGAGTTTCTTCAATTCCATTACTTATCAAGTCACCGTTTTTAGGGTTCTGTCCCAAAGGGTAAAAACGGGACCCTATTACTATAAGACTTCGTTGTCTGTCCTTCTGTCTATCTCCAGGCTGTATCTTAAGAACCGTTATAGCTAGAGTTCTGAAATTTTTACAGATTGTGTATATCTGTTGCCGCTATAATAACAAATAGGTACTGAAAACAAAATAAAATCAATATTTAAGGGGGGCTCCCATACAACAAACATGATTTTTTTGGCCTTTTTTGCTCGATACCAATAATTACAACAGGCAGGCAGTTGAAATTTTCACAGAATCCTTAAATATATGTTTTATTTAATAATTAATAATAAAATTGGAATATAATTAAAATTTAAGGGGGGCTCCCATACAAAAACACAACTTTTGGCCTATTTTTTCTCTATAACGGTACGAAACCCTTCGTGCGTGAGTCCGACTCGCACTTGGCCGATTTTATTGTAAACATGGTATCAAATTCGGGCAATCTCTACAACAAAAAAAGAATTTTGAAAATCTGACCACAAACAGCAAAGTAAACATTAACTCCTCCTTTTTTTAAAGTCGGTTAAAAAAAGTATCTAAGATGATGACCAGGGATGTAAGGTATCATCATGCCAAATTTCATTGAAATCAGTCCAGCGGATTCAGAGATTAGCCTGTACAAACAGACAAACAGACAAACAGACAAACAGACAGAGAAACAAAAATTTCAAAAACAGTTAAAATGTATTCTACTACTCTTCTAATATGCCCCTGACTTGTTTTTTCAAGTTTATTTTCAATGTACAAAAATTTTACCTCTACGATTTTATTATAAGTATATAGATATGTATGGTTGAAAAGTTGTTAAAAATATATTTGTTTAGATTATTCAATACATAGCTCCACAGTCGATTACCCACTCTGGTATGTGGTATTACTTTTACACGGATGATTCGTTCTCCATCATCATGGATTTCGAAGAGTTCATGAACATGATTGTGTTAGCGGATGTCAATGGACAAGCTACATGATATTATATTTATTTATTTAAATCAGTATATTATGTTAGTCACTATATATAATTTTAATAAGTGATTATTATATTTTAAATATTAATAAGTAAGGTACTTGATTTTGACAATTAGTTAGCTAAAAATGGGCGGGAGGATTATTTACTTCCGTTATAACTTCCTCTTCTCATATTATCTAAAATATGAGAAGTACATTAATTAATATTTAGAATTATGTACTTAACTTATTCTTAGCCATTCTTAATTTTAATGTATTTCTTTATGATTTTGCTATATTTGAATTGTCAACGGAAGTTCGTTTCTTTTGTGTAAAATGGTATAAAAGCCAGCCATATTGCATTGATTGATTCATTCTGTAATTAACTTTGAGACATGTAAGGTAAAACTCTGCTCGAATAAATATCGCTCAATGTATAATTCAAGACTTTTACTATTCTCTAACAATTGCTTTGGAATTAGTTTGTGCTCTATAATTTTTAATTAGGTAAACAACCTGTTTTTAGTAATAAGTAATAACTAAGAAGATGATCTTACAAATAAATAAATACAAAGTAAAAATCATATTCAATGAATTTGAAATAATATTTCATGATCGTGTATAATTATTAAGTAAATATAGCTTTCGATAAGTACTGATTGTCCGCGGAAAAAGTCTGCGGAAATATTATGAAGTCCACAATCAATAATAATTTGACTCATTACTTTTTATTGTGCTAAAAATATGTATAAACAATTACCAAAAAAGTGCAGTGACTTGTATGAGAATCATATGAAAAAAGCGCCCGTGAGTTTCCGCCGTCAACCGACCCGCGGCGTTACCGTAGCTTAGCAACGATATCCAAGAGGCCTATAGTCTTAAAAGAAATAATTATTTATGGTAGCAATGGTCCTTATTTAATAATTTAATGTTAATATTATAACATTTTATCTTTAAACAGACAATATTAATTGAGGTTTATGGTTATGATACTTTTGTTACAAAATTGTTAATTATAAATCTATTGAATACTTGATTTATGATGATTTCCAGGATGATTGTAACTACAAATCATTGTGTTTATGATATTAGATGCAAATCCTGGGTAGTCAGACGCGGGGCGGAGTGACACGTCATTGGGGTTGTATATAAGGCGGATTGTTTGATGAAGGGGGCTCACTCTCTCTCTTGCCGTAAGCCTTGTCACTCTGCCTCCTGTCAATGTGAATTGAATCAAATCAAAATTGTTTTATTTCTGAATAAATTTAAATGTTTTCAGAAAGTCCTACATGATGCCTACCACCGGTTTGAGTACTTTGAGTACCAATTGGCTCTGAGTACTTCAAACAAAGATCGTTATAAGTTAAGTATTTAAAGTATTTTATTGGTTTAAACGCTTCTAGGCCTTTTGGCTAAAATCAGACTGTTCTGTTCTTTTCAGCTTAATAATTGGTTTTTCAGAAAAGTTGTTTCGATTGCTTATGAAAATGAGGAAAAGCTAAGTGAATTGTACTTGTAAAGTATTAAAGTGTTTGTATTGTATTTACAAGTGTAATAAATCATGTCTTATTACTCTTGTTTATGATTTATACAATACTTTCATTTTGCAAGCCCAAGCCATTTCTGACACGTGCGTGAGTCCCTACTGATTGGCCACCCGCGGGTGGTACTTACAGTTCGATACCTATTCTTGCGAGTGGGACAGGCCTGCCTTAACTATAACCGGAAAAATTGACAGATGTCGTATGAGAATATGGGGTGTTTGAACGCCATATTTAACTTTAACTATAACCACGCCTCTGGTGCACCCCAACCATAAGATGATATGGTTGACACTTCTCATATTCCTTGCTACGGGTTTTTTTTACAAGAAAACAAAAAGATCAAAATGTAATCAATTATATTCCATCTACAAAAACAAATGTTTCCTATAATTGTAAATGAATAAAAATGAAAAGTTGCTAAATGCTAACTTATTAATATAAAATTATAAATTTTAACTGAAAATTATTGTTACGAAAATATTTGAAAAATGTCAGATGCATGAGATGGAACTTAGGCCAATAGAGATTAACACTGTTAAATCGAAATCAAATCGATAAAAAGGGCGGCCATTTTAAATCACCGGCGCCACTCTGAAACGTCAGTACGAAATCGATAATTTCGATTGCAATTCCTTTACGAAGTGATTCGATATTTTTAAATTATCGATTAATTTTCTTAGGTACCTTCCCTACTATTGTCAATTATAATGTGTCACCCATATCATCAAAACGCACAAACTATAATTATTGATATTAATAGAAATTTAATACCTACATAAAAAACTCAGTGTTGCCAAGTGCCAACTATTCAAAACGTTTTCCCCCTAAAGCGTTCCACTTGTCCTATTTAGGAAGTCCTAGCTAGGATCCTAAAAAAATTAGTCAAGTGGAATAACATTTAGAAAGCTAGGATCCTAGCTAGGATCCTAAATCGGAAAAAAATGTGGCTCCTCAATGACTAAATCAGTGTTGCCAGATGGTTTCAACCTTTTATCTGTAGTGGGAACTGCTAAATCTATATTAAAGTCAATTTATTAACTTAACTTAACTTAGACTATGAGAATATGGGGTGTTTGGACGCCATATTTAACTTTAGCTTTACCCACGCCTCTGATGCAACCCAGTCTGAAGAAATTACCTATGAATGGATTTCAACATAATATAAATTGACTTTAATACAGATTTAGCAGTTCCCACTACAGATAAAAGGTTGAAACCATCTGGCAACACTGATTTAGTCAGTTAGAAGCCACATTTTTTTCCGATTTAGGATCCTAGCTTTCTAAATGTTATTTAAAGTGGAATAAGCGCTTAAACCAACTTCAAAACCCATAGATTAAGTATTATAGTATAGATGTAGTCTTAGCCCGTCATCGCGTGCCATTTTGTGCTTATTTTCATACAAGTAGTGTGCGTTTATTTTCTTGAATATTTCTATTTGTCGATTATTTCGAAGCACATTATGATACAGGAAAGAAAGTCAATTAGTTCATAATATCGATTAACTATAGATCAAGTGATGAGAATCCGTAAACACACATAAAAAGCTATGCAATTTTTATAGCCAAATTATTAATTGATGTGACATTTTTAGTACTAATGCCTTATATAGCACGAATAAGGGATTATTAATCTTATAATCTTTTTAGCTTACAAAAATACCGATTGAAAAGCCCAAAAAACGTTATTCAAAACTTACGTATATAATGTTAAATCCACGTGTTTGAGGCATTCTTTGACCATTCTTATAGTTTATTATTTAGCGGAACCACAAAACTCAACAATATCTAGCATTAAATGTTCACTAAAAACCTTTATTAACACTTTTATTACATGAAATATGCCGACCGACTCCTTTGTTATGTCCTAGTAAGTAGGACATAACATTACACGCTTTCGACGCTTATACACCGATATAAGGCTCTCTCCAGTCTATAGTACCTCAATGACAAAGTCAGCTGTCAGTGCTAGTTATATACAAAGCATAGAATTAATCATAAACCTATACGACAGTATATATTAAGTCTATGACCCAAAATCACTCTGACATTGGCAACTCACTGAGGCCGCCATAAAAAAGAAGAAGAGTTTTTGGAAGAATGTGAAAGAGTGATGTTGTGTTTTTATATTATTTTCCTAAAATTGTGTTATCTGGGTTTTTAATGTGTAATATTGGTAGGATATTAACCATTAAATATTCGTTATCGTGCACAAGTGTGGGAGAGTGATGTAATAACCAGAAACGTGCTCTTTTGTGTTCCCTCCAAAACTCCATCAAAAGTTTCAGTAAAGCGTCCTACCACTTTACTGAATCGACCGACTTGACTTCTTGACTGTATTGACTTTATACTTAGACTTTGACTAGACTTTAGACCTGACTGACCTGACGATAATATAGAAAAAATTGTATAAAGAATATTGTTTTCCCGCCATAAAATTATACTCGACACTGGCCATGGTTATAGCCGAAGTGCCATTATAAGAAAAAAAAAAAAAAAAAAAAAAAAAAAAAAAAAAAAAAAGAAGAAGAAGAACTTGCAAGTCTCAACTGTCACTTCTCGGGTTGAGAGGTTGCATGTGTGTTCCAAAGAGAATATAATCACTACGTTTTACTTTTTAGTGTGTTCCAATTTGCTAAAATTTTATAAACATAAAACATGTTTCGTTCGTCATCGGCCGTACTTTATGTGTCTCTGACCTCTATTTTATAATCTTTTTTCGAATTCGAGTCTCGAGAGTGTTGTGAAGTGCTGGAATGTTCTACCTTAGTATACACATAAGCCGACATCCTACAGACTCTCAGATCCCGCAACTATAACAGCGGGAAACCAATTATATAGCGAAAACTTATCGTAAGTACTCTTCTGTTTCAAAAAGTTAACCGCATTGTTCTTTGACGCACAGTGATGTGATTATTACGATATAATTATTATTGTCCTTAGAATTTCGAGAGTTCGGTAGAATCGAAACCTTGACGTAACTCTTCTTGAAAACACACAACAGCTGGTAAGAGACTGCAACGATGACGAGTAATATGAACCAATGGTACTCCAAGTCGTCCATCATGAAAGACTTGGCCCAAGTGACAGGAACCCGTATGGATTCAATTGAAGTTGTTGATGAAACACCACCACCCAGGAGATATTACAATGAAGGTAGGATTTAGGAATGAGGTATTTTAAAAAGGTAGATTTCAATATGGAACAATTTTAGAATAATTGTCAATTTTTAATTCATCAGTTGTTTTGTATAATTTTTGGATTTCATCTGAGACAAGCTGAGGTTATATTTTGGATTTAAATAATGTGTTAGTTATTTACTTTCTAATATTGAGTATTTTTAAAGTTTATGTTTTCTTTCTATAAACCAGTATTTATTGAAACAAACATTTTAGATAAGCCATCAATGAAATTGACAAATTGATAAACTTCTGTTAAATAATCTCAGAAACCAGTCATTAAAGACTAATAAGTAATATGTTAGAAAATAGTTAACTCAAATCTGAGCAAATAAATTTTGTTTTTCAAGAAACAATGTAATCATTTCTGTAATTTAGCCTTACTCAGATTGTTGCTTTGCATATTGCATCATGATTCATATTGACATAGTTTAAAATAAGTATATGAAAAGTAAACAAAATAATAATTTGTCATGACTCATGATTCATGATACCAGAGACTAGACATACATATAATTATGATACCTAACCTAATTTGAAATAACTTTTATACATATCATAATCTGGGGGCAGTGCCCCCGCTAAGATGAGCCAAGGGAAGCGCGCAAGGGCACTACCTACCTTTTCTCGAAACGTTTCGTCGTATTTTTGAACCCTCGTAACTTTGGTTTGAATAATGCCAGATAGTTGAAATTTTTAAGATATAGTGACATGGGTATAGTTATTAAATGCGCAAAGTTTGAATATCGTAGCTATTATACTTTAGATTTTATAGGTGTCCAAAAATCCACAATTTGGTCACTGACTCACCGATCATCAAAACTGTTAGGGTACTTCCTGAAGTCTTAGAAAGCTGAAATTTGGTATGTAACATGATATTAGTACTAAAACAACAAAAAAATTATCAAACCCAACTTAACCTATATCCGTACCATTATAGAGCAAAATTAGGCAAAAATTTGTGTTTTTTGTATGGGATTTAATTTTAATAATTAATTTAATTTAATTCCCTTAATTTTTTATTTTATTTTAATATTATTATTAAATATTAAAGTACACATATAACTGAGGACTTTGAGAAAAATTCAAGTACGTACCTGTTGCCATTATTGATATAGAGCAAAAAAGGCCAAAAAAAATCATGTTTGTTGTATAAAAATAAAATAAAATAAATATTAAAGGGGGGTTCCCTTTAATATTAATTTTATTTTATTTTTAGTATTTTTTGGTACAGCGGCAATAGATAATATACATAATCTGTGAAAATTTCAACTCTCTAGCTATTACCGTTGTTGAGTTACAGCCTAGAGACAGACAGACAGACAGACGGACAGACGGAAAGACAACGAAGTCTTAGTAATAGGGTCCCGCTTTTTCCCTTTGGGTAAGTAAGTTCAAAGAATAGTCGTAGTCTTAGCATTTCTTTGCAAATATTTAATTAATCAGAATATTTCATTAATTAGATTAATAATAATAATTAGTTACTTAACTATCAATCTATTTCAAGTTTACTTAAACTTGAAACAGATTGATTAGAAATTTTAGGGTAATTAATATAGTAGGTCTTAAAATATATTTTTAATGCAAAGAACATCGGTTTACGGTTAGTTAAAAACAAAAATAGTTGCCTAGAAAGTTAAACGGGTATACCAAACATCTTCGCATCATTGATAGTGCGATGTAGGTGCCCAACAGTGACATCTCTTGTCGATTAGAGTGCATTACCAACTATATAAAAATATTCGTGCAAGCTATATCGCGATGTAGCCGACCAGCAGCGACATCTATTATTATCAAAAGGAAAAAATAATATTAAATTAATTTTGTTTTTAGTATTTATTGCTATAGCGGCAACAGAAATACATAATTGATGAAAATTTCTACTTTCTAGTTCTACTGTTCTTGAGATGCATCCTAGAGACAGATAGACATACAGACAGACGGACAGCGGACAGACATCGAAGTCTCAGTAATAGAGTCCCGTTTTTACCCTCTGGGTACGGAAATCTAAATGAAATACACCCAAAAAAAATCGGCCAAGTGCGAGTCGGACTCGCGCACGAAGGGTTCCGTACTGTAAACTGTAATAGAGCGAAAGGAGGGGAAAAAATTGTGTTTTTGTATGGGATACCTACGTATATAATGTGGTATATAATAATAGAGGATTTTGTGAAAATTTCAGAAGTCTAGCTATAGCGGTTCTTGAGATACAGCCTGGAGACAGACAGACGGACAGACATCAAAGTCTCAGTAATAGGCTGACGAATAACAAAATGGTCAAGCCACCGATTTTGGCTAATGTGTAGAGTTTTTAGATTCTTCTCGTGCAGCTGATACATTATAATATTATTATCAAATATTTCGCCGCGCTTTAGTGTAAAATTAAGGTTTTTAGATCTAGGGCTGAGTATGTAAGGTTAGAAACTTGGCTCTACATGAGATCTCACTACTTTTTGACACGACGAACTATAATATTATGTTCTCATCTCGGCAACATTTTTACATGAAAATGTTTTTGGTGGGATACATATATATTTTTAATGGTTATTTAACTGCTACCATATCTAATGTATGAAATTTTTTATTTTGTTGCCAAACCCCTCCAAAACATCTGGACCATTTTGATGAAATTTGTAATAATTATCTGGTGGATCTGAAAATCAGCCAACATCCATTTTATGGTAAAATAATGTTTGCTGGCTAAGCTAGTTATTTATTATCGACTGGTGCGAACCGGTGGTAGGCACCAGTAGTATCAACATTCTGAAAGTATTTGTTACAAATCTATTCAGAAATAAAACAATTTTAATTATATTTTATTTATTTTTATCTCTAAACACAAAATTATTATCATAGAATTTAAAGATTTGCTCTTGTCACCAGATATGTCAGAGATTATGGATAGATATGGGGAAATTATGACAGAAAATGTACCAAATGTAGCTCTGACTCCAGATCTCAACGGCATTACACAAATGTTGAGAATGGTAAGCTATATATTATTTTGTTACAATACAATGTTAATATAGTTAATAAGCATGCCAAAGGAATGCAAAAGTATCAAAATGTAGATTTCCAATAAATAGTAGTTACAATGGTTTGTAATATCAGATAAAAATGATTAAATGTATTATGATATATACCTCATGTTGTAACTTGTAACTGCTTTAAAATACATAGCTTATGTGGAGATGTAATATGTATAACTTTTTTTTACTAAGTTACTTACTACTTCTGTTTTCAAAATATATTTTTTTGGTAGGTTGAGAAAGAGACAGTTGATCAGTCAAAATATAACACTGCGGAAAACCCACCTGTCGCTAATGATGATATACTCACAATAAGCAAATTAAACCCTGAGGTGAAAGAGTTCTTGCCAGGAGGATGTGCCCAAGAAAATGGTGTTCCAACTACTTCAAATGCAAAAATTCCATCCAAAGAATTGAAATCTAGTCCTCAGTGCAATAGTAAAGTGGAAATAGAAGACTTGCCTCATATTAGCAACGGCAATGAAAAAAATGGA
Source organism: Aricia agestis (assembly GCF_905147365.1). Taxonomy (NCBI): domain Eukaryota; kingdom Metazoa; phylum Arthropoda; class Insecta; order Lepidoptera; family Lycaenidae; genus Aricia; species Aricia agestis. The sequence goes on from NC_056417.1 coordinate 996,402, forward strand.
GATACGGCTTTGCCAGCCAACAATATTAAAGAAATGAGGGAACAACTAAAAACGAAAATATCGAGTAATGCAAACAGAAATTGTGTCAAAAGCAAGCGTGAGAAGAACATTGCCATAGCTTCATTGCTGAAGCTCTGCTTACAGCCACCAGAAGGTAAATTTGATATCTAGCAGTTTTTTTAACCATTTTTTTTCAAACTTATTTTTTTTTTAATTCTTGACAGGAAATTCACAGAACATAAATGGAGATACAAACAAAGCTCCCTTAAAACTTCTACCGCCCGATTACTATGAGACTACCAACATTAAGGATGCAAATGGAGCTCTTCAAGAAATAAATGGAGCATCAGATAAGTGTGACGAATTTGGAAAAGAAAATACTGTTATTGGTCTACCCAAATTAAATTCTACTACCAATGACAATGCGAATATGAACGGAATAGTTTCTACGACAAATATCCAATGTGATGAGGATGTACAGGATTCCGTTAAGAAGGTGGAGAATTGGCTGGCGCGTGTGAACTTAGAAAATGATGAGAGCCCTGAACAAATTTCACCAGAGAAGGACCAATCTCAAAGTCCTCAAACCCCGCCCAAAAAAACAAAGAAAGCTACCGGTCCTCCAACCTTATTCCTCGGGCCGGTGACGTTTAAAAAGAAGGAAGTCGTTAAATCCAACTCACCGAGTATATCATCGGAAGCCACTACCAGAAAGACTCCAACCTCAACATACGTCCCCTCAGCGTATGCAAGTGAGCTCTCTCGCTCGTATAACGAGAGGGCCAAAGCTAGGAACGAAATACGAGATGACATATTCAGTAGATTGTATAAGGAACTAGACAAAAGAGACGAGGCTCATAAAAAAAAACTGGCCGAGGCTGAATTAGCAGCTACGGTGACATCCGACCAAGATGACGAAGACATAGTCAGTAATATGGTGCAAATTACAGAACCATAAAATGTAATTGAGAGAGAGGAAATTTGGTATTTTTACCAATGGAAAAAGCTTATAGCAGGTAATGTTTATAACCCAACTGTAGATATTAACCCGTTGATCATGAAAAAACGAGACACAATAGAATTTCTATTGTGTCTCTGTCACCGGTGACTGTATGGGGCTTGATGAATTAATGTGTTCATAGGTCTTTGTAAGTATAATACAAATTAAAGCTATGCAAAAGTGTGTCTGTCTGTTAGCTCTTCATGCCAAGCCGATTTTGATTAAATTTGGCTAGCGGATACATTGTATCCTGCAAAGGTACACATAATAGATTTTATCTCGATATATAGTATGGTTCCCGCGCGATGGACTTCTGCGCAAAGTAGTTGCGGGCAATATCTAGTTCTTATTATATAAGTAAACAAATGTTTTAAACAAACTTACTAGTTAAGAAAAAAAGGTAAACCATTTATATATGGTGTTAAACAATAAATTACACAATACACATAATATCTGGGGTACGGCAGTGCACCGCCAAGACGAGCCTAGCGAAGCGCAAGAGTTATTTGTTAAAAGTAAATATTTTTCACCCATAGTGAATTTAACAAATAATAAGTGTATTATGTAGTAGTATCTATGTAAACCAATCGTGAATTAACGATGTATTATATTATCAGCAGTCTTAAATTCACCAGAGTTTTTATAAAAATAGTTCTTAAGCTTCGGTCAAACCTGCGCGACCAAAGCGACAGCGAAGCGGGAGCGTCCACGGCAGCGTTGCCAGACGTCCCGATTTTTAAACCAAATTAAAAGACCCGCAAGGGAAAGGCTCAGTCCCGCTTTTCAGGGATAACTCTACGTGCAGCGTGCTGACTGCTGAGTAAAAAAGGTGCGTAATGAAGATAGGCGTGTGGGAGAGAGAGGGGAGAATTTTCTTTGGCTACTTTTGCTATCTATTGTCACGTAAACGTGATATAATATTACGTTTTTTACTATATCCCGCTTTAGACGAAAAAAATCCCGACTTGGCAAAAAACATATCTGGCAACGCTGGTCTACGGCTACGTCACCATCAGATACGGCGCGGCGCCGTCACCGTGTTACGGCACGACGCCGCCCGCTACCGTGAGTCGTGACACGGTGCCGCAAACGGTGCACCGCGCGCCCCTATTCCGGGTGAAACTTCCGAACAAAAATGGTGTCCAAACTTAAACGAGGCATATGAAAATGCATATGAAAGTCGCGTAATGCAAATATTGTCATTTGTCCCACTTAATTTTAGCGCTGCATATTTCCTTCTGAAATGACTTCCGTCTGGGTGCATTGTACAAATATACGGATTTGCCCAAGTTCCTCTGTTTCTGTTTCTTTTTTAATCTCCGTCTTAGTAATAACAAGAGAATAATTCTTTCGCGATCCATATCCAGACAAGCACTTTCGTTCGAGCGCAAATAATTATAGACTGAATAGGTACACGGGTCGGTACGAGCGGCACCGTACCACGGTGGCGGCGTCGTGCCGTAGCCCGTAAGGGCGATTATGCACTACACGGAATTTTACCATCCGGCGCGGCGCGGCATCTCGATTTCCTACCTTATTTAAATGGCAAACGTGAAAGTTATGAACGCCGGACGGTAAAATTCCGTGTAGTGCACAAACGCCCTAACACGGTGACGGCGCCGCGCCGTGTCTGATGGGGACACGGCCTACTGCGCGGCGGACGCCGATATAATCCGTATAGAGTATATAGACTATAGACCCATATTATAATCTTATGGTGCTTTGCACACGACCGCAATGCGGGACGTTTTACTTTCGCTTCGCAGTCGCTTTGGTAGCGCAAGTTTGGCCAAAGCTTTAATTTAAATTATAATCAATAACATTCTTAATTCAAAATGTTAAAATTATTGTCTATAGTGTACGGAATTTATAGAGCATTTCCAAATTTTGGAATATTGATGAGATCAATATTTAATTTAACCAAAAAGGAGAAATTCCATTAGCAATGACAAAATTCTTTGCAAAATTAAAATTAAAAATGTTGAAAATTACAATTAAAAGACTGAGAAATTTTATATTTTTTAACAATACTTATATTTAAGTACTATGATTAAAATATGATAAATGCTATTTTTTATAAATATGATAAGTAGAAAAATATAATTAGTTGCATAGGAAAATATAAGAAAGTGATATTATGTATCTCAAAGTGAGGTTCTCTTTCGAAGGAAAGAAAAACTAGAAAGTAGGTAAGTATGTTCTGTGATTATTATTTGTTTAAAAAATAATACTTAAGTAGAACAATATCTGAATGTTAAAAACATTTCTGTTTCTTTGTACTTATTAGAATTTGACATGCACTTTTTATGAAGCAATATGCAATAATTATTACTTATTTAGCTACTCATGCAATAATTACGAACAACGCGCAGGTTAGGTATGAACAACATATTTTGCAAAAGTTATCGATGACTAGTCATCGGGACATTATACTATATATTTTTTTCACACGTTAGTATAGTGATATAGTATAGTATAGTGATCTAAAAGCGAGATAGTGATATTTTTAACGTGTCCGTGTTTTTAACTTTACATATCTAAGAAACGAGATGATTCATAGATTTCTACGAAACGTTAATATAGATTGTATGTCTCAAAAGTCTACTGTTGAAACTTGAACTTATAATGGGCTGCTTATCTTATAGGTACTGTATCTTCTTTATCTTGTTAGATAAGTTACCATATTATTATGATCAAAAGCTAGCTAAGCTAGTAGGGAGTGTGTACTCGTGTCCACTACGAATTTATTATAGGCTGTTTAAAATTGGTGACGAAAACATGCTGACTTGTCCGTCAAAACTATGATGACGATTCACGTCTCCATAAATATAGCCAAAGTAACTCAGCCATGTTTTAAATTTCCGTCATTTGTAAGAAATCTATCGCGAGATATTTCGCACAGCCATAGGCTATACCTATATTAATTAATATTTCCCATATTATGTTAAATGATCAGGTAGGCGTTTCCTAGTGGATAAGAAACATGCTCTTTCAATGACGTTTTGTAAATGTCTGTATCAGGTTTACACAGAATAAACGTTTTGGGTTATACATTGCTTGTTTTATTTGTAAAACTGGATGACCCTATGAACTTCGTATTGCTTCCTATCCTACCTAATAAGTACCTAATATTAATCTTTCTGGACTTCCATGGATATTTTAAGACTAAGCCCCAATTTCACCAACGACTGTTAGTTAACGCTCGAATTAGTATCACGTCTCTTTCATTTTTCTTATGAATGAAAGAGAAGACATGACATTTTAACAAGCTGTTAACACTAACAGACGTTGGTGAAATTGGGGCTAAAACTAGCCAACTTTGTGCAGCCATTATCGAGGTTTTAAGCTAGACCACAGAATACATATTAGTACAAGCTAATATATCAAAATTAAAAGTATTTTTTAGTAATATTAGTAATATAATATAAAGCGTCCCGACACCGATTTATCTATGCCGATGTCCGATCCTTCCTGGGCCTGTAGACAAGTGGCAAAGCGCTAACGCTAACGCTAGCGCTACAAAATGTATGCGATTTGACATAAGTCATCGCTTCGCTAGCGAATACTAATGTCAAATCCATACATTTTGTAGCGTCAGCGTTAGCGCTAGCGTTAGCGCTAGCGTTAGCGCTAGCGTTAGCGTTTTGCCACTTGTCTACGGGGGCTGACCTCCATTATACAAGTACGCGTTCTTCCCCTTTCCCCCTTTGAAATGACAGCTATTTTTTGCGGAATCAGCGTCCCCAATGTGGGGGAGAAGAACTAAATCTAACGTAAAAATGACGTTTACATTGGCGCTGATAGCAGTAGTGAGAGTACTTGGAACTAAAATATATACTACTAATGACAACCAATAACGACTAAGCGGCCATTTGCAATTAGTTACGTCGATTTATTTCTGTTCTCCCGCATTGGGGGCGCTGATTCCGCTTCAAGTAAGCACAAAAATCAGGTGGGTATGAGGTATCATAAGTCCAGCGTACCTACTTGTAAGTATAATGGAGGTCAGTGAAATATCCTATGAAGATAAATAATCAGCCAAGTGCGAGTCGGACTCGCGCACGAAGGGTTATGTACGTATAGAGCAAAATTAGGCCAAAAATTGTATTTTTTGTAAGGGTTAATTAAAAAGGGCTTAATTTTTTATTTTATTTTAATAATATTATTAAATATATACTAAGGACTTTGAGAAAAATTCAAGTACTTTCCTGTTGCCATTATTGATATCTAAGAGCAAAAAAGGCCAAAAAATCACGTTTGTTGTATGGGAAAATATTAATTTTATTTTGTTTTTAGTATTTGCTGTTATAGCGGCAACAGGTAGGTATACACAATCTGTGAAAATTTCAACTCTAGCTATTACCGTTCTTGAGTTACAGCCTGGAGACATACGGACAGACATCGAAGTCTCAGTAATAGGGACCCGTTTTTACCCTTTGGGTACGAAACCCCAAAAAGGTATCATTTGATAACTAAACTTGTGGACTACGCTTATACAGGCAATGTAACGCCTCCGTGGTCTAGTGGTTAGGAGCGTGGCTCTCGACTTGTTATTTCCAAGTTTGGTTAGGACAATGCAGGCTGATCACCTGATTGTCTGACAAGTAAGATGATCCATGCGTCGGATGGGCATATAAAAAGTCGGTCCTGTCGCCTGCGCCTGATCTCTCGCCAGTCGTGTTCGTCCCACTGGGTTATGAGAGTGAAGGAATAGAGAGTGCTCTTGTGTACTGCGCACACACTTGGGCACTATAAAATTACTCCTGCGTACCTGGCCTGGTTTCAATGAAACTGGCCACCGTCACCGAAATCGGTGTGGGGAGTATTATTATTATTATGAAAGGAGAATGAAATAAAGTGGTCCAACTTTCGACTACTAACGAGACTTACTTCATTACGTAGTGTCATCCCTTTTTTCTTAGATTGATTTGAAAGGAATGACACTTACGATGTTGCCACTTTTTAATTTCTTCACTTTCTTGACAGGCTATATCTTTATATATAAAACTCAAAGGCTGACTGACATGGTGATATATTATCAACGCACAGCCTAAACCACTGAACCGATCGGGCTGAAATTTGGCATGCAGGTAGATGTTATGACGTAGGCATCCGCTAAGAAAGGATTTTGATCAATTCCACCCCCAAGGGGTTAAAATAGGGGATGAAAGTTTGTATATAATAATACTTCTTAACGCGAGCGAAGCCGCGGGCAAAAGCTCGTTTTGTATAACTTTCATCATAAGACAAATTAAAAATAAGCTGTCAGTAAAAAGTTATGACCATTATGAAAAAAAATTTTTTTTGAGTGAAAATATCGATATTTAAATGCATCTATTTCAGTGAAAACCTAAGGGGCGCGCCACACCGGAATGGCAGCGGCGAGGCGAGCACTTTCAGTGTCATGTGATTTTAAACTTTATCGTCATTATTATAATACATAGTATCGCTTGAGAAATCGCGGCCTCTATATATGAAAAATGATTAACGATTGACTGTTGTGAAAAAAAATTGAACTGTCAAAAATTAGAAAAAAGGATGCTAAGGGAGGGGGAGTTTTGCTGGGAATGTGAAAGATTGATGTTGTGTTTTCGTATTATTTTCCTAAAATTGTGTTATCTGGGTTTTTAATGAGTAATATTGATAGGATATTAACCATTAGGTATTCGTTATCGTGCACAAGTGTAGTATAGTGCGTCAAGAAAGTCATGACAGGTGGGAAAATTTTCTAAACGTAATCACGCTTAAAAGGTGTATTTTTTTCTTTGTATTTTCACAGAGAACGCTTATTACATTTTAAATATTGTTACCTTGCACATTTTTAACTCGAATTAATAAAGTTCTCTTATTTTCTATTTCTTTTAAAAAAAATTCCCGCCTGTCATGACTTTCTTGACAGGCTATAAGTGATGTAATATTCAGAAACGTTCTATTTTGTGTTCCCTCCAAAACTCCATCGAAAGTTTTAGTAAAGCGTTTCACTTTACTGAATCGACCGACTTGACTTCTTGACTGTACTGCAGTCAGTACAGTCAAGAAGTCAAGTCAGTCGATTATATTCGAGCGCTCTAAAGCCGGCGCCGGACATGGGCTTCAAAGTTTGAGCAAACTTTGCACAAATAGGAAAATGCCAGCAACTAACTTTGCACAAATAGGCAAATGTCAGTGCCACACTTGGCGAGTCTGGCGCCCGCCTAAGTAAAAGTCAGTACTTTTACTTAGAGCGCTCGGTCTTACAATAAATTGTTCTGGAAACATGATCGTTTTACGGCCATTCCCAATATTTGATCTATCTCTGGTTTTGCCCTACTAGAGATAGGAATAGCTCACAATTGACATAAAATATATGTCTCTAATGTCTAATGTGAGCTATTCCTATCTTTAGTAGGGCAAAACCAGAGATAGATCAAATATTGGGAACGGCCGTTAGGAAAGGTCGTGGTAGGCCCTCTGCAAGCGTCATAAACTGACAACGGCTGCCGTTGTTAGTTTATGACACGTGACGTCAACTTCCGTCGACTGCCGCCGACACGTGTCGTTCGTCAGTAAGAAGCCTAACGGCCGTTCCGAATATTTGATCTATCTCTGGTTTTGCCCTACTAGAGATAGGAATAGCTCACATTATACATTAGAGACATAATATATTTTATGTCAATTCAATGTTAGCTGCGATCGGTTGTATGTCAAACCAGAGATAGATTGAATATTGGGAACGGCCGTTAGACGACTTACGGCCGTTCCCAATATTTGATCTATCTCTGGTTTTGCCCTACTAGACATAGGAACAGCTCACATATTTAGACATTAGAGACATATATAATTTTATGTCAATTCAATGTTAGCTGCGATCGATTGTATGTCAAACCAGAGATAGATTGAATATTGGGAACGGCCGTTAGACTTTATTAGACTTGACAATATAAAAAAACGATGCTGAAAATTGTATTATAGAATATTGTTTTCCCGCCATAATATAGAATATACTCGACACTGGCCATGGTTAAATAGCCGAAGTGCCATAATAAGAAAAAAAAGGAGGCAAGAGACAGGTGACTGGTGTGCGAGAAATGTCAACTGTCGAGTAGTAAACAAGATTTTATTTTTACTTTTGCATTATTTTTTATAAACTATATCTTCTCATTTTAACTAAAATTTAAAACTAATGTTCATCACAGATAAGTGTACAATTGAGATGTGTATCCAGTGTATGTAAAGTTGACCTCTGATAGGTTATAAAATAGGAAACAGACTCATAGTTAAAATTGAAAGGTAAGCTTAAAAACTTCTTGTAAGAATGTTTCAATCAACCTAGGGTTGCCATCACCTTTATTGCCGTCGCCGGTCTAGCATGACAAAAATCCCGGACATTTGGCCGAAATATGGCTATTTCCCCGGACACCCATTAAAACTATTTACTATTACGTCCCAATTTTGTCAACAAAAATTTGTAAAAATTTGATTAACTTAAGTCCTTGAAATCGTACTTGATTCTGATCAAAGAAGAAAGAAAGTGTGTATGCTTAGCGAGATGCGGATGGCAACCCTAAATCAACCTGAAATCTGTTTTTTTTTTTTTAATGAAATAAGGGGGCAAACAAGCAAACGGTCACCAGATGGAAACCAACTTCCGTCGCATCTGACACTCCCAGCATCAGAAGAGCTGCATGTGCGTTGCCGGCCTTTTAAGAGGGAATAGGGTAATAGTGGAGGGTAGGGAAGGGAAGGGAATAGGGGAGGGTAGGAAAGGGAATAGGGTAGGGGATTGGGCCTCCGGTAAACTCACTCGGCGAAACACAGTGCAAGCGCTGTTTCACGCCGGTTTTCTGTGAGAACGTGGTATTTATCTGGTCGAGCCGGCCCATTCGTGCCGAAGCATGGCTCTCCCACATATATTATGATGAATGATGATACTTTTACATCGCTAGGCATTATCCTCAAATTACATTTTTCCCACATTCTCCTTAACTTTATAGATCACTAAAAAACATTATAAGCTTCTTGGATGGCCCTAAAGTCAGTGGCGCAACTATAACATCGGGGGCCCGGGGCAAATCAATGGGGCTCTATCAGTATAAAATATCATCACAATAAAACAATGTATTAAATGTGGCCCTTTTGGTTCGGGGGCCCGTGGTATTTTGCCAGCCCTGCCATATGCCATATAGTTACACCACAGCTGCCTAAAGTAGAATCACAGAGTAGTTTGTTACCATCTCTTTCTTTTTTACCATAAATTGCTTATAAAACTTTCTTGTAATTTTGCAGTAAATAAGATATAAAATATGAGTGCTGATTGGAGAAATGAGCAAGCAATTCTGCGAGACTTGGCCATCGCACAGGGTATGGTTCCTGTTGAATCCGTGGAGACTGTCGAATGCAATGAAAAACCACCGTCATTGCACATTGAAGAAGGTAATTTCAAATTTGATTACTAATTATTATTGGTCATCATTATTACTTTTTTTATAATATATTTACAGTATTTGATACAAATATTCATTTAACCTTTATTTCATTATATCAGTGTAATTCCCTAGGACTGTTATACAGTCCCTGGTGTAGGGAACACTCTCTGAACCTATGGCATCAATCTCTACATCTATATATATAAAAATGGATTTTCAATTGTGTTAGTAACGCTAAAACTCGAAAACGGTGGGCTAAATTTTAGTCTCAAAATATGCGTAGAAGTCCATGGAAGGTTTTAAAGTGTCAGAAAGTTCTCTGGAACAGATACTTTTTAATATATTATATTCATAATAATATTGAACATGTTTTCTGATTTTCAGAAACAGAGGAGCATTTCATAGGGCAGTATGTAGCAGATGGAAGTTCTGCTGTAGCACCAGACTTTGGACAAATCCAGGACATGTTAGACTTGGTTTGTCTAGTTTTAATAAAACATAGAAATTTCGCATATGTACCCACAAAATGAAATCACACTAGAGTTACCTGCTACCCAAGGTAATATAGCCTATTTCATCATGCCCAACTATGGATATAGTACTACATATTTGTTCCCAGCATTAAACCAACTATTATGGAGTAAAGACTGTTTATTTATATTATGTTTAATATACATAATAATAATTATCTGATAGACAAACTTAAATTACAGGTCCGAGATGTCAGCTTAAATGACATTGAAAATTATGATGATAATGCTGATAAAAGTAAAAAAGTATCGGAAGCCACAGAAAACAAATCTCCAAGAAAACCAGAAAAGGTAGATGTAAAGAGAAACAAAAACGTTGCAATGGAGTCAATTTTAAAACAACAAGAAGTACATGTGAGAAAGAAAATCCAACCTGTTCTCATCCAACCAGAAAGTATGTTCAAACCTAAAAGTAAGACAAGTGTAGCTAGCACGAGTAAAGAAAGTGTAGGGAATAATGTAAGTAACAAAAGTGGAGGTAATGCAAGGAAGCCAGAAAGTGTAAGCAAAGCTAGTGAGCCCGGCGTTTTTGTGCCGTCAAGTCAAGCGCAGGAGTATTATAAGAAGTTGATGGAGGCAAAGCGACAGCAAGAGTTGAGAGAGGAGACCATTTGGACAAGAGCCGAGCGGCAGATGAGAGAAATTGAAGAGAGGAGGTAAGGTGTCCACAAGAAAGTAATTATACACCACTTAATTGTTGCCTTCCAACTTTCTTGCTCCCAAACTAGTTTATAGTGTCCGACCGAAGCTTTGGCTTTGGCTTCGGCATCAACCACCTTCAACCAAAAAAAACGAGTAAAACTTTGGCGAAACCTTCGGCTTCGGCCCAAAACTTTTATTACTAGTTTGGTAAAAAATAGTCCGGTGCAATGACAGCTGAAACTATCTAACTAGTTTATATTTAGGGCAACAATACAGTACTTGTCAACACTAGTAGAAATTGTATCAAAACTGCGTTCAAGCATAGTGTAGGGTTGCCTTGTCTATAATAATAAAAGAAAAACCATTCATTTAAAACACTCGTTTTTGCAAAGCTGTAATTCCATAGATCACTGAAATTGGTTTAATAGTTTATTACTAGGCATTCCATGTTTGATTTATATACAGGGTGTAACAAAAACAAGTGATAATACTTTAGGGTGTGTACGTGTTCCTTGTAGAGAGTTCACTGTGAAAGTAGCAGCGCTGAAAGACCAAATTTTTTTTTCTCTTTTGTATGGGGAAACTCGTGACGCTCGGGCCCTTGCCCATACAAAAGTGAAAAAAAAAATTTCGTCTTTCAGAGCTGCTACTTTCACAGTGAACTCTCTACAAGGAACATGTACACACCCTAAAGTATTATCACTAGTTTTTGTTACACCCTGTATAGACTAAAGTTACTGAATTGAAAGTATTTTATTTCTGTTACAGGAGGAGCAAGGTTGCCAACTAAATGAAGAGGCTAATTAATGTGATAACTAGAGACCGGATTATATGCATTTGCATATTTGCATATGCATTTGCATATTTTAGCCATTCTCAGGGGTAATTGCATATTTTACCTAAGGTCTAGTTATGATGCTTAGTATCGGTACATTTACAACATTTTTCACTAACCCTGCGTTCCAAAATGCGACCAAATTTAATAACAATAACATTTACAAAACATAAGGGCTATTGAGTAATAGTTGTGACTTTTTACTCCATTCGAATGCAGTCAGTAGTTGTGCGCGTTTTTTGTTTTGACAGTTACGATATTAAAATGAAAGAGAAAGAAGAATGTCTCGCTTGCCAATACAAATTAATGGGACGGCGGAACTTTAGCCATGCAGTCAGTAGTTGTGCGCGTTTTTTGTTTTGACAGTTACAATATTAAAATGAAAGAGAAAGAAGAACGTCTCGCTTGCCAATACAAATTAATGGGACGGCGGAACTTTAGCCATAAACTGTAAGTGCCCACATAGCACCCAAGTTCAAATTTTGCCCAGTTTCTTCAGCGAATGTGGAGCGAACCTTTTCCATTTACAAAAATATTCTAAATGATCACAGACACAATCTTACTTAACTGAAAATTTTGAAAAATATTTGATTGCTTACGCTTACAAAATTTTTAAATAACTTTAATGTCATAATATAATGTTATTGTACCTATTATCGTCTATCAAAAAATAATTTACTAATTGTATGCAGATTTTGAATTTGCATATTTTCATTTAATTTTGCATATTCTGATAATTTTCATGCATATTTCAAGCATTTTTCATGCATATTTGCATGCATATAACAAGCTTTCTATGTTGCATATAATCCGGTCTCTAGTGATAATCATACACAGTACACTCCAAACACAGCCTTTTGTGGGATGCTTGTCAAATGTAAAACATTGTAGGAAATTAGTATGACAAGGTATTATTTCGCCACAGATGTTACACTGACTTGTCTTCAGCATTATTTATTTCAAGCTTATGATAATCTGCTGTCTATGTTCGGAACTGAAAATGAAAGTAAAGGCCGAGTATAGCTCCCATTGCTCTGCCGTCGAAAGCGGGTTGTTCAAATATCCAAAGCAATTTTGGCAGCACATTTCCAATTTAAAATCTAAGGGTGGGTTTAAACCAACGGTATCATTTAACGGTTCTTTCTATTCTGAAACTAAAAGTGCAGAAGCATATTTTGCTCGATACTTCTCTAGCGTTTTTCTCCCTAATATACCTAAACTAGATCCCAATTTAGAATCTGTAAATGCAGTGGGAACTAATATAATTCTTCCGTCTTTAATCCCTGGTGACGCAGAAAAGGCTATTGACAAGCTAAAAGCACACAGCTCGATAGGCACTGATAGTGTACCCCCATATGTCCTAAAAGCGTGCAAAGACATATTTACCGTTCCGTTATGTCACCTGTTCAACACATCACTCAAAGCCGGAATATATCCTAAACAATGGAAATTATCGAGGGTCATACCTATTCCCAAAACGAGCGATCGACTGTCTGTAGAAAACCACAGATCTATAGCTGTATTGCCTTCTGTTGCCAAAGTTTTTGAGCTGGCACTTCATAATATATTAATGAAACAGATCCGTGGAATTCTTTCTGACAACCAGCATGGTTTCCGCCCTGGTCGCTCTGTCAGTACGAATCTTCTAGCTCACGTCGACATAATTTCTAAGGCTCTTGACGCAGGCTATCAAGTGGACGTTCAATACTTTGATTTCTGCAAAGCCTTTGATAGAGTCGATAATGATGTCCTCCTCAAAAAGTTGAGCGCTCTTGGGTTCTCTACTGGTCTTGTTCGTTTTTTCGCAGATTATCTTCCTAATCGGAAGCAATTTGTGAGGTATGGATGTTTTGAGAGTGCCCCTTATCATACACGCTCTGGTGTTAGCCAAGGGTCAGTGTTGGGCCCTCTCTTATTTCTTATATTTATTAACGATCTTACAACCATTCTTTGCTAAGTGTTTACTGTATGCCAACGACCTCAAGATTATTATGATCATAAAATCTCTTTATGACTGTCTTCTTCTACAAAAGGACTTGGATGCTGTACAACACTGGAGTATTTCCAACAACCTTTTGTTTAATAATTCATATTAAGTGTAGCGTAATTCATATTAAGTGTAGGCGGAAGCTACACCCGATCATCTTTAATTATTCTATGGATGGTCATATTATTTCCCGTGTCCATAGTATCAAGGACTTAGGGGTGTACTTTGACAAAACTCTTACGATTAGGGACCACATATATGCGACGGCTCAAGCCAGTTTCAAACGTCTAGGTTTTGTACTCCGCAACGTTAAGGACTTTAAAAATCCCGCCGTTATAAAATTGCTATACAACGCACTAGTACGCAGCAAGCTAGAAACAGATGCGTGTGTCTGGGCTCCCTACACAGCTACATCAATTCTGATGCTGGAAAAAAACCAAAAGGCGTTTCTCAGATTTTTATTTAAGAAAGTGTACGGATACTACCCTTACATGTACCCAACTGACTATCTCTAGGGTACCTTAGGTTACCAATCTCTAGAGGTCCGACGAGGCGTTGACCTAATATTGGTTGCCTTAAAAATCCTTCGCAATATTATCGATTGCCCTGAATTCCATGCCTTAATGTGCCGCTTGTTTGTGCCTGACAACTATCTAAAGCACCGTCCTAGCCGTCGGCCAAAATTATTCGCACTGCCGACATGTCGGACTGTCGCGAGAGCTGAGTCCCCGCTGTACCGAGCACTAAACTTGCTCAACGCCCTTCTGTCGGCCAATCCTGAATGTGATGTGTTTGTTGATAAGTGGTTGGATGTGAAGAGAGCATGTGTAAGATTTTGTGAATGTAAGTACGAAAGGGTTTCTTCTATTACTATTTAATTTAATTTGTGTATGTATTGTAACAATGTCATAATTAATTTTAAGTTTTAATTTTATTCAAGATTGTAGTTAATTATTGTAATTGGGGTGACCCGTTGTAATTAACTTTAATAAATAAATAAATATGTGTATTTCGTGGTTTTTGGTCGTGGTCGCGCAACATGGCTTAGCATAAGAGTGGTGAAAATATTTTATTTTTATTAATATTAACATTGTGATAATTTGAAATTGTGTTAGGCTGGATTTACATGCATCCACCATAACGCGCGGTTTGGCGGCTACGACGCGAGATTACAAGCAAATGTATGTAATTAGGCGGGTTCACACTCCACATCAAGCGAACAGCCTCGGGCGAGGCCCGCCGCGCGCGACACAGGCGAGGCGGATAATTGTAAACAGAGAGGCAGCCTCGCTCGTACAGCCCGAGCCATTTTGGCTCAGTTGAGTAGATCCTTAACGGGAATATTCATTTTGCGGCTGATTTCTCTCCAAGAATCTTCCCTCATCCCTCTGTTAGTGTAATTGGGATCCCAGCAGGGTTAGCATAACAACAGTAGACATGGGAAATAATTGACATATTGACAGATTTTATCGACAAAATGGCGGATTTCCTTAAACTATCACTTTGTCTATTCTTCCGTAGAAATAAACCGTTTCTATGATGACCATGCTGGCATCCCAAAGCGGCGCAAAATTTGCGGCGTACGTACTTATAAGTTGTCGACCCTGATCGATTCATTTCGATCGATCAACGGGCCTCGCCCGAGGCTGCTCCCGCCTAATAACTGCGCGACCGCGCCGCTATTCAAATAAATCGTTATATAAGTACACACGCTTGTAATGTCGCGGTGTAGCCACAAGACCGCGCGTTCGGGCGGACGCATATCAATCAAGCCTTAGCAAAATTTAGCGTTTTATGAGATTCTCGTTTTTTTAGCAGCAGGCTTCTTTCATATAAAAAATATTAGTATTTATTATTATTTACACGGCGAAATGTTTCTCTGATACATTAAAAACGTCACTAGATAGACAAAGACGACTGTATTTTTACAGTGAGAGGGTGAAGAACTGATGTGACATAGCCATTGCATTATATCCCTATGGCTGGTGTATTCAAAATCTTCTGTCTCGGTCTGTCATACTAATTTTCAAATATGCTAGACAAAGCGAAACAGATCTTGTATATATTATTTGTTGTTTATCTTGTATATTTTATTAGTTAGGGGGTAGTATAATTGTTAATTTTTTAATGTTTTGCCAATAATATGGTCGTAAATACGGATAGTGATTCAAAATGTGATCAAAATTTTACAGAAATGTAATTACTTACTTTTATTTATTACAATAAAGTTTATATTTTACATATTATATTATTTTTTACCCCTTAGGTTACCACTTTTTATACACAATAATTAATAAAGGCCATGAAAACATACTAGTATAGCCCTTCAAGAAATTGTGGCCCATGGAGCCATTCGTTCTGGGCTCTGGCTGTGTCCAGGTGCCAAAACAGCCTAATAGGGCTATAAACAAAATAATGTAATGAATACATACATAATACTTTCTATGTTATAATATGTAACAGCATGGGCGTACCCAGGTTCTGGGCCAGGGGGGGGGCAAATTACCCAGGTTCTGGTGCCAGGGGGGGGCAAATCACCCAGGTTCTTGGCCAGGGGCAAATCAGATTTTTCATAAGCTAGGTGTTTATAAAGAATAAAAAAATAATAATTTTTAGTTGTAAAAATATTGTATTGCAAACAAATGGCAAAAATTCGTTCTTAATTTTTAATTTTTATTGATAAAAGTACTAGATATTAAACTTAGTAGGGACGTCAACATGATCCAAGTGTAACAGGACTCCTGAAGGCCGAATATAAATACCCTTTCCCATGACTTTTCTATCCTACTTATTATAAAGGCGAAAGTTTGTTTGGATGTATGGATGTATAGATGTGTGGATGTATGGATGTTTGTTACTCTTTCACGCAAAAACTACTGAACGGATTTTAATGAAACTTTACAATAATATAGCTATACATCAGAATAACGCATAGGCTACAATTTTAACCGACTTTCAAAATGGGGGAGGTGTTATGTTTGTTTTCTTATGTTCAACGATTAGTCCGCCGTTTGTTAACCAATTTTCAAAATTTTTCTTTTGGTATATAGGGTATCATCCCAATTTGGTATTATATTCACAAAAGTGGTGATCTGATGAAGGATCCATAAGTAATCGAGGGAACTCCTCAAAATTTATGGGGAAACATGTGGTGACTTCGGTTTCGTGAGAAGTATTCTAAGCATATGCTACAAACAAGTAAGATTTTGCACCGAGGTATACCTGGTATACCGTGGTTCGGAAGGTGCTGAGAGAACTCCTGATTCTTTATAGATACAAGTTTGGGAGTTTCGGCGTTGTTTTAAGAACGGAAAGCATATGCTATTATGCAAATTACATTCATCATCATCATCATTACTACCATAATATTATACCATGCATCGTCCCATTGCGTCCCATATGAGCCTTTTCATAGTCTTTTAGATCGAGGCTCGAGTTTGTCAAGCGATAATTTAAAAAAATCTATACTTAATATTATAAACCTGAAGAGTATGTTGGCTTGAATGTGCTAATCTCAGGAACTACAGGTCCAATTTAAAAACTTATTTCAGTGTTAGATATCTCATTTATCGAGTAAGGCTATATCTATATCTATACTTATAATAAAATCGTAGAGGTAAAATTTTTGTACATTGAAAATAAACTTGAAAAAACGAGTCAGGGGCATGTTAGAAGAGTAGTAGAATACATTTTAACTGTTTTTGAAATTTTTGTTTCTCTGTCTGTTTGTCTGTTTGTACAGGCTAATCTCTGAATCCGCTGGACTGATTTAAATGAAATTTAGCATGATGATACCTTACATCCCTGGTCAACATCTTAGATACTTTTTTTTAACCGACTTTAAAAAAAGGAGGAGTTAATGTTTACTTTGCTGTTTGTGGTCAGATTTTCAAAATTCTTTTTTTGTTGTATAGATTGCCCGAATTTGATACCATTTTTACAATAAAATCGGCCAAGTGCGAGTCGGACTCACGCACGAAGGGTTCCGTACCATTATAGAGAAAAAATAGGCCAAAAGTTGTGTTTTTGTATGGGAGCCCCCCTTAAATTTTAATTATATTCCAATTTTATTATTAATTATTAAATAACACATATATTAAACGATTCTATGAAAATTTCAACTGCCTGCCTGTTGTAATTATTGGTATCGAGCAAAAAAGGCCAAAAATAATTATGTTTGTTGTATGGGAGCCCCCCTTAAATATTGATTTTATTTTGTTTTCAGTATTTGTTATTATAGCGGCAACAGATATACACAATCTGTAAAAATTTCAGAACTCTAGCTATAACGGTTCTTAAGATACAGCCTGGAGATAGACAGAAGGACAGACAACGAAGTCTTTAAATAGTAATAGGGTCCCGTTTTTACCCTTTGGGTACAAAACCCTAAAAACGGTGACTTGATAAGTAATGGAATTGAAGAAACTCCTCGGAATCTACAACGACAACCAAAGTGATTACCAATTCTAGCAAAGGTCGAATTTTAAAACTTTTCCTAATATTCGTAAACGCTTATCCAAACACTGGATGGATATTGACCACTGCGTATCTCAATTCGTTACCAGCCATGGAAATTTTAAAGTCAAACTTTACGGATCTAAGTTACTAGCATCGGTCGAGCACATAGGTAGAAATGGTAGAATATGTACGACCGAAGGCAGTATGTTTGAATCATGTTCTCTGGGAGAGTTTTTTCTGCCAAGACGAGAGACGGTGATCGTGGACAGCAGGAAATTTTAATAACATACATTCAGTACACATATAATTAAGGATTTTGTGAAAATTTCAACTGCCTGCCTGTTGTCATTATTGATATCGAGCAAAAAGGCCAAAAAAATCATGTTTGTTGTATGGGAGCCCCTTAAATATTGATTTTATTTTGTTTTCAGTATGTGTTGTTATATCGGCAATAGATATACACAATTTGTAAAAATTTCAGAACTCTAGCTATAAATTTTCTTGAGATTCAGCCTAGACACAGACAGACGGACAGACAACGAAGTTTTAGTAATAGGGTCCCGGCCGTTTTTACCCTTTGGGTACGGAACCCTAAAAACGGTGACTTGATAAGTAATTGAATTGATAAGTAATAAAATTGAGGAAACTCCACGAAATTGCTGTTCAATTGTAGATTATGAATCTGAGAATAAGAGGTAGGTTAAAGAGGGATAGATGCCTACATTAAATCCCGTCTTCTGAAGTCTATCCTCTACCTCCGTCACATGCTCCTTTCCCCTGTCCTGTGGCCCCCATCCACGCCAAGCGGTCTTCGAAGAAAGGATTTTTCAAAACGATAAGTATCTGAGGTTCCTGGGTCTTTGATGTAAATTAAAAATTTCGTGTGTAATCAAAATCCAAACAAAATAGTCGTAGATGGGTGTTCAATTTTCTAAATCTCGATTTTAGTAACATACATTCACGCGGACGAAGTTGAGGCAACAGCTATCTTAAATATATGTATAGTATAAAATTATCTATATCTATTCTATACTTATAATAAAATCGTAGAGGTAAAATTTTTGTACATTGAAAATAAACTTGAAAAAACGAGTCAGGGGCATATTAGAAGAGTAGTAGAATACATTTTAACTGTTTTTGAAATTTTTGTTTCTCTGTCTGTTTGTCTGTTTGTACAGGCTAATCTCTAAATCCGCTGGACCGATTTCAATGAAATTTGGCATGATGATACCTTACATCTCTGGTCAACATCTTAGATACTTTTTTTAACCGACTTTCAAAAAAGGAGAAGTTAATGTTTACTTTGCTCTTTGTGGTCAGATTTTCAAAATTCTTTTTTTGTTGTATAGATTGCCCGAATTTGATACCATTTTTACAATAAAATCGGCCAAGTGCGAGTCGGACTCACGCACGAAGGGTTCCGTACCGTTATAGAGAAAAAATAGGCCAAAAGTTGTGGTTTTTGTATGGGAGCCCCCCTTAAATATTGATTTTATTTTGTTTACAGTATTTGTTATTAGGTATAGCGGCAACAGATATACACAATCTGTAAAAATTTCAGAACTCTAGCTATAACGGTTCTTGAGATACAGCCTGGAGACAGAAGGACAGACAACGTAGTCTTATAGTAATAGGGTCCCGTTTTTACCCTTTGGGTACAAAACCCTAAAAACGGTGACTTGATAAGTAATGGAATTGAAGAAACTCCTCGGAATCTACAACGACAACCAAAGTGATTACCAATTCTAGCAAAGGTCGAATTTTAAAACTTTTCCTAATATTCGTAAACGCTTATCCAAACACTGGATGGATATTGACCACTGAGTATCTCAATTCGTTACCAGCCATGGAAATTTTAAAGTCAAACTTTACGGATCTAAGTTACTAGCATCGGTCGAGCACATAGGTAGAAATGGTAGAATATGTACGACCGAAGGCAGTATGTTTGAATCATGTTCTCTGGGAGAGTTTTTTCTGCCAAGACGAAAGAACTATACAATGCTAAACAACCTACAGTGTAAATCTGATGTCGCATACTACGGTGATTGTGGACAGCAGGAAATTAATCCGTACCTTCAAGCGTTTTTGTCATAATTATTATTGGCAACAGTCTAATACAACAAATTCCAATATTAATTTAGCTATACTTAGTACAGTTACAATTTTTATAATTATAGTTTATTTTCGTGGTGCATTAAAAATTTCGTGTGTAATGTAGATCTAAATAAAATAGTCGTAGATGGTTGTTCAATTTTGTACATCTCGATTTTAATAACATACATTCACGCGGACGAAGTTGCGGGCAACAGCTAGTTATATTATATTATCACGCTAAGACTAATACGACCGAAGAAACTCAGGAAAATGTGGTAAAAACGGGGAAAATATTAGAAAGGGTTTATCTCACGAACTACTGGAGCAATATTTGGCACTTATGTAGAGTAGACCACGTGAAAGCAGTATTTATAGCTATTTTTATTCGAAAATGTACGGTTTCTGTGAAAGTCCTAATTTACGCGGGCGAAGCCGCGCGGGACATCTAGTTTCAAATAAAATAAACAAGTAAAAGGTAAAATCTATTATATATTCAGAATTATAACTCTTATTGGATAGACAGAATATACTTTATTATTAACTGTTGTCGTCTAGATACGGGTAATCCTCATAAGAGTTAGATCTTTACAAAGATTGTTATCAATGTATCTGAGTTATAAATCTGGAGTACTCAAGACCTTGTCAATGCACGGTTAATAAAACGTTTATTGACTTTGTTTTATTAGTACAGTCGGCGATAATAGCGTTAATGATGAGAGAAATATCGAATCAATGATGACTTCGATTGTTTTAAAGTTAAAGTTAAGGTGTATTTTTATTATCATATATTTCAGTTTAAATATGTTGACTGCATATTTATTTAAGTCGATTATTATTTACGTATTCGTAGTTGCTGTTGAGGCTGACCTGCGTGACCTTCAAGTCAGTAACTGGCAGGAGGTAGCGCGGGACAGAGCTCAATGGCGGAATCTCATTTCGGAGGCCAAGATCCACTTCGGATCGCTGAGCCAGCGGAGTTAGTTATTATTTACGTCGGATTTCTTAAAGTCCATTAATATTTATTCTTCTTGTATCTCCGTAGCAGTTCATATTATGCTCCGTACACATCCTATACAAATTCGGTTCAGCTGTTTAAGCGCGAAGACGTGGCAGACAGACATACAGAATTACAGATAGACAGATACAATCTTTCGCATAAAGTATTTAATATATTATGATAAGTAACCTTAATTTGATGAGGAGTTTGGCAGAGCATTTATGCAGTTTATCCGTAGAGTTTATATCACAAAAAATTTCATTAAATTAAAGTTAAGTTATCGTTAAATGAGAGCATCAGTTTCATCTCTGAAGTCTGAGGCCGGTATAAATAGTCAGTACTCAAGATACATCTCGGTCTCAAGATACGGTTCAGGCTCTGTGATTGGTTGGCTGTCAAAATTTAGACCAATCACGGAGGCGAACCGCGTCTTGAGACCGGATCGCATCTTAAGTACCGACAAGTTATACCGGCCTGTGTTTCAGTTATGTCTCAAGTCCTCGGAACCAGTGACGGATTAAGACTACTTGATGCCCTAAGCAATCCATGCCTGTGGGCCCCCCTATCCGTATCTCAACTAGAATCGGTCTTTGAACCTTTACTCTTCTGGTGCCCCCTCAGACGTGATGCCCTAGACAATTGCTTAATTTGATTAAGGGCTAATCCGTCACTGCTCGGACCACGCGCACAGAAGCTTCATGCTATAAGACCGTACGATAGTTAAAAGTCAAATACTTTTGTTACCGAGTATACGGTCTACGGCGTATGCACCAAGCTACTTGCTAACAAACAGTCGCGACTCGCGAAGTGTGAATTAGTGGTGGACGGCGTACCGTGTGATGGTCGTGTTTACATTGTGACCAGTGGAATTGTCGGGGCTGAGGTGAATATGTTATAGTATTTTTGTTACTGGAAAAATCTTGAGGTTTTTGTTTTACGTGACTGCGGTGAAGCAAAAGCAAGATTTTGGCACCCTGAATATACGTACGTACGTAAGTATAGTGTAAACCTATACCTTTGTATCGCCTAAACTACAGATTTTAATGCATTGTGGATGTATTAGAAATATTTATTAGCCTTAGTACGAGCTTAATAAATTTCTATTTACCTTATAGCTTTGTTACCTTCTTGAAGAATCCATGATTATTACTTTGTTCTAGAACCAGATGAACTATAATTAATATGGAATAACGACATGGTTAATGTAACCTAACTAAGCTGTAATAACCAATATAGCTATAACAATTTGCATAATGTTATGGATATAAATTCCTACATAATTTAGTCGTGCACGTTTTAAATGTGGGAACTTGTGAATAAACTTAAACGAGCGAAAATACCTAAAAAAAACGCGTTTGTTGTATGAGACCCCCCCCCCCCCCCCCCCCAGTAGGGTCCCGTTTTTACCCTTTGGAGTTTGGGTACGGAACCCTAAAAAGCATTAAAATGGGGGTATACATATTGCATATATAGGTACCTATAATGCATTTTTGGGTAGGTTTTTATGCTAGTATAGTAGTTATATCTACCTAACTAAAGCCTCCTTCACACGTAGCGATTTAAAGAGGGAAAACAAACGCAGCTTTGATCGAAAAAGTGTTTTTTTAAAGTTAACAATGTAAATAACAGTACCTACTTAGTTTTTGTAACATTTAGTGGCTTTACAGCCTACCAAGCCTTAAGTTTGTGTACCCTACCTATATATGTGGCTTTTAAGACCATATTCTATGTTTAAGACATAATTATAGCTAATAAACCTAGCATAGACTAGAAAAATTGTTTATGTTAAAAAAAACAATAAAAAGTGGTAAAGTACTTTTTTTATATCTATTGTATTTTTTAAACAACTACCTACGTAATAGTTCCAGGCAAAAATGGTTCACCAAAACATTAACATCGGACTGGACAGCTTTGGAGGAGATTCCGTAAGTTGTTAAATTGACTATGTCACTATGGCTAACTACTTTGAATTAAGTACGTACGTGTTAAGGAGTGAGCACACTGAGACGGGCCGTGCCGGGGCTCAGCGTGCCGGGGCTCATCGCAAAAATCCGCCTCCATACAATTTGTATGGAAGCGGAAATCCGCCGCGCCCCAACACAGTGTGCGATACGCGCATCCGCTGCTCACTCCTTTAATCGACAATTCATAAAATCATACCACCTTACTTATTTTAATA
Organism: Aricia agestis; assembly: GCF_905147365.1. Classification (NCBI taxonomy): domain Eukaryota; kingdom Metazoa; phylum Arthropoda; class Insecta; order Lepidoptera; family Lycaenidae; genus Aricia; species Aricia agestis. Next base: position 1,019,529 of record NC_056417.1, read on the forward strand.
AAGTCCACACTGTGGTCTGTGCATAGAATTTTCACGGTCGAACTCAGAAAGTTTTATCGGTTAATTAACTTTAAGGCAGATTGAGTCAGCTGAAGTCAGTCAACTACGGTGGTTCCCAACCGGTTTCTTTTTCAGGAGTCCTATTTTAATTCTCTTACATCAAATGTTACTTTGATCGCAGGCTCTCTCATTTTAGCATAATATTATGACCTCACTCGTCAGTCCTCACACAGAGTCAAGACAGCTTGAGAGCCTTTTCTCATGTCTCGAATGTCATTTCGAGCGCAGGCTGTCCCACGCGCAAGTTTGAGTCTGCGATCGAGGCATTAAAAGGGGACCCGAATGAAATTCACATTCGATTTACCAAAATCGGGGGCCCGTCAGAAACAACCAAAATAACAACCACAATCAAATTCGCGCGAGAAACTTTGTACAATTTACTCAAACGCTGCATAGCAAATGTAGTGTAGGTGTTGTGTAGGTGAATGCAAAGTTTTAGTCGGGACTCGGGAGAATGGAGTTCACAGTTGGCACGTGTATTCAAATTGTGCCGAGAACACAATTTTAGGTAGGTACCATAAAGTTAATATACCTAGCGGAATAGAGAAACAAAGGCCTGAGCAAGCGAGATGTCACTATCAGTAACACTGCGTGGTAAAAAGAGAAGTGTGATACATGACAGCAGCACTCTTTTTTTGACGTCCAGTCGGCACTTGGCACGTGCCGCACGTTGACAATTTAATCTCATAGACTTCATGTTCAATCATGCTTGTGTAAGTGTATACGTACACATATGAAAAAAAATTCACACAGTTGAGAACCAATTTCGGTTTCGTTTGACAGCTTGAGATTGTTGCTCTATTCCGCTAGGTATATTAACTTCATGGTAGGTACTAGATGACGCCCGCAACTCTGTTGCGCAGAAATTCGTTTGACGTACGGAAGCGTACATATTTCCGGTGTAAAAAGTATACTATGATCTTTCCCGGGACTTAAAGTATCGCTATATCAAATTTCAGCAAAATCGGTTCAGCGGTTTTCGCGTGTAGAAGTAACAGATAGATAGACAGACATCACTTTCACATTTATAATATTTATTAAAGTATGAATATGAATATTATGCTGAAATAACAGAATCATTACTGTTTAGTACAGTACAACATAAACCTATGACGATGAAATGGATACATTTTCAATCCATATCGAAAAACATTTGCTACTGTTGCAAATTATTGCAATTTGTTCTACAGTTGCATTTGTTTCATAAAGCATGTTTGGTGTTTTGTCGGATTTGTGAAAAAAATATTAGTTAGTGTAAATTATTAGATAATTATTGTGACTATAATATTAAAACTTTTATGTCAAGATGTCCAGAAATAGTGAATATTTTGCTGTACGCACTGAGGTAAATAATATACCATACAGTGGGCTACCTCACTACCAGCTACACAGTACACGTCCAACTTCTCATCAAAGCACCATCGAAGAAATTGATCATAGGCAGTTGACGGACCTACGTCATTTCGTCATCTTTCGGCTGGGGTAGACAAAACGCTACCAAAATAAGTAGGTCCGCCATCTGCATCAGCCTAAAGCCGGGTCCAGACGAGTGTAACGTATAATGTAATTCACCGTGTAATGTAACACGAATTCTGCGTGTGGACGGCACTACGAGCATTACATGTAACGCTCGGGGTTTATCCATCAGCTGTCAGTTTTCGCGCGAGCACAAAGGCTCGTTTGGACAATTCGCTTTGAGTTCGTGTGCCGTCCACACTGTTGACGCTAAACACACGTAATCTTACACTCGTCTGGACCCGGCTTAAGAATCAAATTCTCTGATAGGTATTGGTAAAAGAAGTACCATTAATTGAAGAAAAAGGCAAGAAGGTAAAAGAAGTAGTCTCTCTAGTCAACTTTATAGCAAACTCTCTAGTCAACGTTATAGCAAACTATTAGGGATTTAGGGATATTTGGGTAATGAAAAAGTATATTCAAGGAGCGGCGTGATGCTGATGAGGGCCGCAAGGGCAACGTGACTTACGGCATCGACGACACACCACCGTGGTACCTCTGCATCTTCATGGCTTTGCAGGTTTGTTTCAATCTTCCTACTTTATGGTGGTTGTAACTGTTAGGTTGTTTTGGGCTATGCGCTCCTGATAGCTTTCAATTATGTCACAGAGGGCCTGTTGAAACAGGTGGTGAACCACTTCCTGATAAAGTGCCGTATAGGCTATCCATAACTTATTTGACAGATTCTCTATACTCTGGGCCTGTTTCACCACTTCCTGATAAGTACCGGATAGGCTATGCACCCCTTAACAAATAGAGTATGGAGAATCTGTCAAAAAAGTTGTGGATACAGGATAGCCTATCCGGCACTTTATCAGGAAGTGGTGAAACAATCCCGTACGAAATATCCGTGTACAGTCGCGTAGCACAAAGAAAATTGTCTCTTTTATTCCATCTACTCCACTACCGTACTTCCACTACTACACACACACATCAATAATCAATTAATCATTATTCATTATATTACTATCTCTTTCCAGCACTACCTAACGATGATTGGCGCTATAGTGGCCATCCCGTTTATCCTGTGTCCCGCGCTGTGCATGGAGGAGACAGACCCTGACCGCTCCAACATCATCTCCACCATGATATTCGTCACAGGTACCATGGGAATATTGGTGGGGGAGAGGTTTATGGTGCCACAGGTAGACCAGGGAAATATTAGTGGTAGAAGATTATTACAAACAAAACGGAGAAGGAAGTATTATACGGTACGATACGATAAACAGCATTTTTGTTGACTCCTCTACAGAAAGCTTTTACAGCTTAAATGGGATACAATGCGACGACCTCTGTGGCTCAGTTGGTAAGCGCGTTGGTAGCTCAAGCCGGGGGTCGTGGGTTCGAATCCCGCCGTCGGAACAAAAAGTTTTCAAAAGTTCCTGTGTCACGACGGATGTGTATTAAATATGTGTATCATATTATAATAAAAATCTTAAATATATGTTATAAGTATAGACTATAGTATAAAAGTATTAAATATATTTCCGTTGTCTGGTACCTGTAAGTTGTAACACAAGTCCTTCAGGTAAGTACATACTTAGCACGGGGCCAGACTGACATGGTGTGAAGCGTCCATAGATATTAAAAAAAAAATAAAAGAAATACCACACCCACCATAATATTGTCCATATCTGGCACCATTTCCGAAAAACCAATATGTATATTATATTTTGATCAAGGATCAAAGAAATTGACCCAAGTAGGTCAGGTGTCAACTGTCAATTTAAATTACTTTATTGTACACCTTCGCTTGTATCTTTATCTCATTTCTCTGTCTATTTGCTGAAGTCTTGTTTTGATCTTATAATACCTGTTTATTAGTAGACTTGATTGATAGTTAGTAGTTACCTATACATCATTGTCCGTCAAGACTTTTCTAACGTTTCAGACAAGACATAAAACATAGTATGTATAATGTATAAATAACTATAATAAGTATGTCAGTCAGTGTACAGTGTGTACCTTTTTATAAGTAAGGAGATTATTTACTAAGCCATGTGCTAATGTGACTATGTAAGTCGCGGCTCATCTAAACTAAATATTGACACCGAGGTTGTTGTCCTATCAAGTTAAGTCTACAAGGAAAAATAGTTTTTCCTGTGATAGAATTTCAAAGATAACTTATAACCTCAATAACTTATAAGTTATAAGATATCCATTCCGATTTAAATTCATCTATCTTAAATCTACAATGTTAAAAGTATTCAGAATTTTGTGGTTTGTCTGTCCATGTATTTGAATAGTTTCGTAAAAGTTCATGTGAATATTTCAACACTAGAATTTAGATATTATGGTCCACGAAGCGTACCATGGAATCCTTCGGGAACCGTATATTTTGCTCTATTTCAACAAAATGTATTAAATTAGTGAAAGAGACTACAGTGCAAAATTAAGCTTTTAAAATTGTAAAAAAATGAGTATAAAAGTTATATGTCTTTGTGGAGGTGCTGGGATTTGAACCCAGGACTTTCAGCATGCGAAGCAGACACTCTACCACTGAGTTACACCCCCGATGAGTTACGGCGAGGTATTTTCGTATAACTTCTACATTTAGACCTTACATACGCATTTTACATTGAACGTTACTTTCACCAAATACCACACACTTGTTTATTTGCGTTAAGTTTATTAAAATATCGTAATGCTAAGTACTCACATACGGTTTTGCTCGATAGTTTTACTCCAAATCGAGCAATAACCACCGTGTGGACCGCAAATCAGACAGCTCGAAGGCTCGCTTCGAGCCGGCTCGATGAAATTAAGTACATACCTATGTCAGATATGTCATTTCCTTCGATTCGGAGTAAAACTATCGAGCAAAACCGTATGTGAGTACTTACTCGTAGCATAAGTCTAAGTACTCACATACGGTTTTGCTCAATCGAGCAATAACGTCGAGCAAAACCCGCGGCTCGGGCTTTCGTCCACACATTCAGCATTGCTCGATAGTTTTATTCTAAATCGATATATTTTATTCCATCGAACCGGCTCGATGCGAGCCTTCGAGCCGTCAGTTTTGCGGTCTCCACAGTTGATGGACTTTAATCGGGGAAAGAGAAATGAGAATAATCCTAAGTTTGTTTAAAAGTTCCTGTCAGAAGTAGTATCACGACTCACTCGCATACAAACGATTTTCGCTGATTTGTGCAGTGCTGGAGAGTAACGACAGTTTTGATTTGGAATTGTATGGCTGGTAGTTTTTATTATTCGTAGATGGCTGGTCTCTGTTTGGAATGTAGAGAAAATTACTTTGTAGCTCCAGTCTACATATTTTATTTATTGCGAATTTAGGTGTCTATGGATTTTCGCATTCCTCTATTAAAGACAATCCTTATTTCCAGGTCTAATAACCTGGCTGCAAGCGACTTTCGGCTGTCGGCTGCCCATAGTTCAGGGCGGCACCATCTCCTTCTTGGTACCGACGCTCGCCATCCTGGGGCTGCCGGAGTGGCGCTGCCCCAGTCATGATGTCCTGGTAGCCATGAGCGCGGAGGAGCGGCGCGCAGTGTGGACGAGCAGGATGTGCGAGCTGTCGGGTGCCATAGCGGTCGCGGCGCTGTTCCAGATGTTCGGAGGTGAGTCCCGCAGGGGTCATGATGCCCTGGTAGGCATGAGCGCGGAGGAGCGGCGCGCAGTGTGGACGAGCTGGATGTGCGAGCTGTCGGGTGCCATAGCGGTCGCGGCGCTGTTCCAGATGTTCGGAGGTGAGTGCCGCAGGAGTCATGATGCCCTGGTAGCCATGAGCGCGGAGGAGCGGCGCGCAGTGTGGACGAGCAGGATGTGCGAGCTGTCGGGTGCCATAGCGGTCGCGGCGCTGTTCCAGATGTTCGGACTTCGGAGGTGAGTGCCGCAGGAGTCATGATGCCCTGGTAGCCATGAGCGCGCAGTGTGGACGAGCAGCAATGACTGCTTGCAGCAGGTTCCAGTATCACTGATTGACAACGCTGATTCCGAGTCTGTATCAATATGTCCAACATCCAGTATAGTTAACGCTCTGCACTCTTTTACTATTTGCATTATCACTCAACTGTCAATAACACTAATACAAACTCACTCGTACCTCATCACGCGATATCACCCCAATCAAACCACTTCCCAGGCTACTTCGGCCTCATCGGCTCGGTGCTGCGGTTCGTGACGCCGCTGACGATTGCGCCGACGGTCGCGCTGGTGGGCCTCACGCTGTTCGACCACGCCGCCCACGCCGCCGCCCAGCAGTGGGGCATCGCCGCTGGGTATGTACCCACTTGGATATTCATGTTTTTGAGCGCGGCGACTTAATCAATCGTAACGAAAAAGCCTAACACCCACTCCGACCGGACAGTGCAAAGTTGATGAAAATGCTATGCAGTAGCTTTACTGCGGTAGTCCTAGAGTGCCATAAATATCATTTTTTTTAACCAACTTCAAAAAAAGGTGTGAAAGGCATGCATGTGTGGGTGTTTTATGTTTATGTTTGCGTTACTCCGGAATTACAAGTACGATTAATTCTTTCCTTGTTCTACAAGGTATTGTTCAACTTATAGGGAATACTGCAAGTTTCATCAAAATCGGTTCGGTAGTTTTTGAGATTCTCTTAAAAGGCCGGCAGCGCACCTGCAGTTCTTCTGATGTTGCGAGTATCCATGGGCGACGATAGTTGCTTTCCATCAGGTGACCGTTTGCTCGTTTGCCCTTGTTTTATTCCAAAAAAAAAAACAATGTAGTGTCGATTACGTGAACCCTAAATTAACCTAACGCCAAATAAAGTGGTCATACGGAACTTTATTTGTGATCTTAATTAACAAAATTATATAACGAAAATACCACTCGCAATTATTATTATCTAGTACATAAATATATTTTTTGATTTTCTGGGTCTGGTTACCTGAGACTCTACGTTCATACTAGTCCGAAGTTCCGAACAAGCAACCTAAAAGTCCAGTATTATCTTTACACTGACAGTGGCAAACTTCTTATGACTTAACTTATTAAAATATTGTAATTAAACAATGAAAGAATCTTTCCTCTTCTAGGTGAACTTCAATCTCTATAAACCATGAAGCTAATAAACTCTACAGCACTGAACCTACGCATTGACATTTAAACTTTAACTTTTATCATAATGTTTACATTATGAATTTTAATGCTTATAAAGTTAATATAATTAAGCAAACACCTAATCGCCTACTCGCTTTTCTAATTATATCTTTTAACTGACTCTGTCGAAGAAAAGTGGATGAAAATTTTTTGTATATTCAAGATAACATTGCGATAACACAACACATCCCAACGACAGATTCTTTGTTTTAGCTTCGTGGACACAACACATCCCAACGACACAACCTTTGTTTTAGCTTCGTGGACACAACACATCCCAACGACAAAATGTCGTCGAGCAGTGGTTACGTGTGAATGGTGTCGCTGCAGATTTTTGTAGTTGCGTTGTCGTGCCGACAAAATGCCGACGTGGTTGCGTTGTCGCCAGTGGTTGCGATGTGGTTACGTACGAAAGTCAATGAAACGGAGGGCGAAAGAGCGCGGGCGGTGTGCGCGCACTGTCATTGCATCGACGCAACGTTGTGGTTGCGATGTGCTCGGTATCACACAAGTGGTCAACAACGACTGCAAAATGTGGTACGTGTGAATGGTCCAGTTGATTTACATTACGAATTATACGCCCGACCACGTGGTGTGGTTGTGGTGTGCTTGTGGTTGTCGTGTGGTTTTGGCCTTCAGAATTCATTACATACCTAGTTGAAATATGCGATAGATCGTTTCTATTTGGGTAAAATATTATACATAAAGTGATGAATCATCCTCAAAGATATTAGAAACTAGAGTATAGAGATATAATACCTAATAAAAACTTATAATGGAGGATATTGAAATATGACGTAGAGCCACTTCAGAGATATTTTACCTCGGAGTTTCTTGAAAATGATCCTTAAATCGTTGGCATAAGAGTCATTTTGGATGCAAAATATCTGACGGTAGGTCGTAGCTGTAATATCTGGGCCGTTGCTAGGCAACGAGCGCCGCGCAACAAGTGGTATTGATCATATCTGCATCGGGTGCAATGCGAGTACCAAGACTAGTGAAGCTGACTATACAACGCAGACTGAGCTGTACATTGCGTAGTGGCTAGGGGAATGCATTATACTGACAAAAATGAAACCAGCAATGTATAGTTTTAGCAAGGAAAATATAGCGCGTAGCGTTTTATTAGCTATTTCATATTACAGGCGTATGAACTCTGAAATGTACTTTGTTTATTTGCTATGATCCTCTAATGTTCTGAAAATAAATCCTGCTCCGCGGATAATATCGTTTCATCCGGGTATTATCCAGGTTATATTAGAAAGGATTTCGCAATATGAATTTACATTGAATAAAAAAGCTATTGGATTGTTACTTTTTAAATGATTGATGACTATTTTAATATCTAGTAACATCACAAAATATATCTTATCTTCCTCGTTTTACTCCCTCATAAACTTGTATGTTTTCCCAAAGTATGTAGAAAACTAGAAACATACTCATGGAACATAGATATACTTGCAGTCGTTGCCTAGTTGTCGAGAAACCATAATAATATTATAAGTGTATTAATTATACAAGATAGTGTCGTTTATAACAGTGCAGAGTATTATTTTTTCACAGAACATTCACGCTGCTGACAATATTCTCCCAGTGTATGAGCGAGGTGAAGATCCCCACCCTGGTGTGGAGACGACAGTCTGGGATCACCATCAACTGGTTTCCATTGTTCAAGCTGTTCCCGGTAAGTTGCCACCACCAGGGGAATAGTGCCGTTTACAGAGTCATCCTCTTACCGAGTTTCGACAGTATAGTTCTTAGAGTTTCGAGGAAAAGTGGCTGTGAGTGACGGACAGACGTTACGTTTTTTGCCATTTGGCTACGGAACCCTAATAGAATGATATTTTACATCGTCTATTTATAAACACTCCTGCGTAGAAAGCTAACTTGCAGGGCCCCCGTGAGGGCTACTGGCGCCTGTGTGCAAAAAAAGGATTTTGGCGCCCCTTTAGGCAAATTTTTTGGGACCTTGGTTTTGACACCCGTGTGCATTGCACACATTGCAGATATGGTAGCGGGGGCCCTGCTAACCTGCAAAGCGGCCACCGTCAGCGAAACTAAATTTGTGGAAAGCTATATTATACTCATTTTAATGTAAGGTGCTGCTAACCATCGCGATAATGTGGGCGGTTTGTGGTATACTCACCATCACGGATGTCTTCGAGGCTGGTCATCCCGCGCGGACAGATCTGAAGATTAACATCATTGAAGATGCACCTTGGTTCAGGGTACCGTATCCAGGTGAGCTACTAGGGTTGTATCGCCTCGAATTTTCCCTTTCGTATATTTCGGAAAAGATATAAGAATTATTTTATGCCTCGACAAAATATACACCTCCTAATGAAAGAAAGATGCAGGCATCTTGCACTGAGTTTTGTCAGATGTACAAGCTTTTAACGTACATAATATTAGTTTGCTACGGTTTTTACTTTCTCCTCTAATGTTTGTAGGCCAATGGGGCGCTCCCACTGTGAGTGTGGCTGGCGTGCTGGGCATGCTGGCCGGCGTGCTGGCGTGCACGGTGGAGTCCATCAGCTACTACCCCACCACGGCCAGGATGTGCGGTGAGTTACTGGGAGAACATAAGTTGTCAAGCTTAAAAGAGATCATCAGTCATCAAAGTCTGTAGATTGTATGTAAGTTAAATTAAACAAACATTATTAAATAAATGTATTACAACCTAAACAAAATGTCCCGCGCGGCTTCGCCCGCGTTAATTAGGAATTTTACGGAAATCGTACATTTTCCCATAAAAATAGCTTATGTCCCTACACCATTCACTTGGTCTACTCTATATCTGTGCCAAATATTGCCATAAAAATTGCTCCAGTAGTTCGTAATTTCTAATATTTCCCACATTTTCCTGAGTTTCCTCGGTCGTATTAGTCTTAGCGTGATAATATATAGCCTATAATCCTACTCGATATATGATCTATCTAACACTGAAATAAGTTTTTAAATCGGACCTGTAGTTCCTGAGATTAACGCGTTCAAGCAAACATACTCATCATACTAACTAACAAACAAAAACATCATACATGGTATGATATGGTAGTGATGATGATGATGATGAATGTAATTTGCATAGTAGCATATGCTTTCCGTTCTTAAAACAACGCCGAAATTCCCAAACTTGTATCTATAAAGAATCAGGAGTTCTCTCAGCACCTTCCGAACCACGGTATACCAGGTATACCTCGGTGCAAAATCTTACGTCTTGTTAGTATATGCTACCAACAGAAGAAGTATTCTAAGCATAGGCTTAGAATACTTCTCACGAAACCGAAGTCACCAAATGTTTTCCTATAAATTTTGAGGAGTTCCCTCGATTACTTATGGATCCTTCATCAGATCACCACTTTTGTGAATAGAATACCAAATTGGGATGATACCCTATATTATACCAAAAGAATTTTTTTTAAAAACTGTTAACAAACGGCGGAGTAATCGTTGAACATAAGAAAACGAACATAACACCTCCCCCATTTTGAAAGTAGGTTAAAATTGTAGCCTATGTGTTATTCTGATGTATAAGCTATATTATTGTAAAGTTTCATTAAAATCCGTTCAGTAGTTTTTGCGTGAAAGAGTAACAAACATCCATACATCCACACATCCATACATCCAAACAAACTTTCGCCTTTATAATATTAGTAGGATATTATACAGTATTAAATGGAAATTGGATAAAATGGAATTTTGTAATAACTTTAGGAAGTTTAATCTTTATAATGCTGTTAATGCGTACCTAAACTATTTATTCGACGTTCATACGTGTTACTGTGTGACCTACATGAATAAATTATTTTGATTTGATTTGATTTGATTTGTAGTTTCGCTTGTATGGCTGGTCTCTGGCTGTACGGAGCTGTGATGCCACAGGGCAAACATTGTCTTTTTTTACCAGACTACAGTGAATAGATGAAGGGCTATTGGCATTTGGCAGTTAATGTATGTATGTTTCGTCATAGTGCCTAAACTTTAGTATAGATAGACGAGACTCGATAAGTAAATAGTATTTTGTAATTAGTCAAAATGTCATGTGTGATGTGACCTACGATTGAATCTTCTTAGTTGCTGTACAATGAAGTTTATTTTTTCGTTTAGTTTTGTCAATTTTTTTCCTTCCAGCGGCTCCTCCTCCGCCGCTTCACGCGATCAACCGCGGCCTGGGTACGGAGGGTCTGGGGACTGCACTGGCCGGCCTGTGGGGCTCCGGCAACGGCACCAACACCTTCGGCGAGAACGTCGGGGCCATCGGAGTTACCAAGGTACCATGAGTTGTAGCAGGTTCAATGAGGAGTCGTCAACTATGGTCTGGGCTCGGAGGGTCTGTGTACCGCGCTGGCCGGCCTGTCATGGGGCTCCGGACACGGCACCAACACCTTCGACGAGAACGTCGGCGCCATCGGAGCTACCAAGGTACCATGAGTTTGTAGCAGGTTTAGCGAAGGGTCGTTCAAATATTGCGTTACATATTTGACTTTTTTGAGTTCTGAGCGTCACATAGGGGGTCCCACGAAGCTAAGACAAAGGGGGGTCCTATAACTCCTATGGGGCGCTTTTTCAGTAGGTATCCCATTTACGTATTAGGAACTATGTTAATTTGAAATATCAATTAAGGTCGCTATCTTTAAGTTGTGCCATGGTTGCTACCAGAATATTATTACGATCGACCGTCGACGTCGATCATGGGTAAATAAGCAATGCTTTTCGTTATTATTTCTTGTACTGGGAATTGGCTAACCTAGAGAGGCCGTTAAGGCTAACTCAATCTCTAATCAGTATTGTTTCTACGTATATTTCATGCTTTTGGATTTCTAATTTGGTTTTCTGAAGATAATATTATGTAGGCTGTACTTGCTTTTGGGCGATAGTATATGTATCCTTTATCCAGGTGGGTTCTCGGCGCGTGGTGCAATGGGCCGCGGGTCTCATGATCGTGCAAGGGGTGGTTGGGAAGCTGGGCGCCGTGTTCATCATCATCCCGCAACCCGTCGTCGGCGGCCTGTTCTGCGTCATGTTCGGCATGATCTGCGCCTTTGGTATGTTTTCATAATATTATGAGTATAACTTATCACTGTGACACGTGTGCATAACTAAATTCTTTTTACTTTTTCACGTCATACTATAGCTAGCTATAGTACATGTTAAGAGCAAGCCTAATATTATGTACTTACCTCATTATTTTCGATGTATGTTTTATTGTTTAGCACTATGAAAAGTCTGGTGGACGGAAAAAAGGAAATTCGGCCATAATAATACTTATCTCTTCGAATGTGTGGCAGTACGCACAATTCGCAACATTCCTGCATCGCGCGATGCAGGAAGTTCGAAGTTCGTTCAGAAGGTTTATCGAAGTTTTCTAAGTGCGTCGGTATATTACCTATATGCGACAGCTAAAATGTATCACGTGGGCTTCGGCCTGACCGAGCATACCACCTCTGACCTCGCTCGGTCGGAAAATCTTCCTTTGCGGTGACCACGCATATTCCCACAAATGTTTTCGTGCGCATGGAACGTGTATGTAGTATATGTTCTCTATCCGACGTTCGAACTTATTAATTACAAACAAAATTTAGAAACAAAACAAGAGCAAAAATCAGTTCCTTTCAAAGTTTTTAATCCACTTACAGTCTACAGAATTGAGGGTGAGATGTCTACAAATCAAAAGGCAATGTAATTTTAAAAGCAATATCACTGCCACATCGTTGCTTTAATTTTTTTGACAGGCGTCTGAGTCTTATAAATACAACCGGGCGCGGCCCGACTTCTGAATATTTTTACTTCAAATCAATACGAACCCTTTCGAATACACCAAATAATTAAAAATAAAATATGTGCAAATACACAAAAAATAATGTTACAGTAACGCAATAGCAGTTGGCACCGGCTACTAGATTGTGGATTGTAATTTGTAACACTTTAATAACATTTTGGATGCTTTTTATGCTGAGATGCTAAAACCCCGTTGCATAAATATTCCACAAGCAACTTATGTTATGGAGTCAGGGCCCTGGAGAAGTTTGTACCAGACAAACTTCTCCAGGGCCCTGACTCCACAATTAGGCAATTCGAATCGGATTCGGAAACATCATCGCGCGACATATAAACGATTGCCGCGCTAAGAATTAACCAATGACAGCACGTTAAAGTATCCAAATCCGAGTCGAACAAGAATCGTGAATCGCCCTGCAGGTCTATCAGCCCTGCAGTACGTGGACCTGAACAGCTCCCGGAACCTGTACATTATCGGCTTCAGCCTGTTCTTCCCGCTGGTGCTGACGCGGTGGATGTCGGCCCACAGCGGCGTCATACAGACCGGGGTGACGGCGCTGGACGCCGTGCTGCAGGTGCTGCTGTCCACTTCGATATTGGTGGGCGGGATTGTTGGGTGCCTGCTAGATAATTTAATACCTGGTGAGTACAATTAATTATTATTATTAAATACTAGACTCTAGACATAACGTCTAGACGTTCCGCGCGGCTTCGCCAGCGTAGAATAAGAATTTCACAGACAAAATATAGCCCACAAAAAATAGCCTATACTCTATAGCCTTCCTCGATAAATAGGCTATCTAACACTGAAATAATTTTTCAAATCGGTCCAGTAGTTCCTGAGATTAGCGTATGATTGAGCTATGTTTTGTGGAAGATTTTGCGTCAGATGAAATTTTCGGCTATAGTCAAAGTTTGATACTTAAGGTGACGCCGCGTTAAAGTGAAAAACCGTGTTGGATATGGTTTCGATTGCGAACAATGAAACAGCAAAAAATGGAAAGGGCGTAACCGACAAAATGTTTTTTGTCGCGTAATTAAAAAACCATAAATACATTTCATATTATAAGCTACTAGATGTCCCGCGCGGCTTCGCCCGCGTAAATTAGGAATTTTACGGAAACCGTACATTTTCCCATAAAAAATAGCTATAAGTACTCCTATCACGTGGTGTACTCTATCTGTGCCAAATATTGCCATAAAAATTGCTCCAGTAGTTAGTGAGATAAACCCTTTCTAATATTTCCCCCATTTTCCTGAGTTTCTTTGGTCGTATTAGTATTGATAATATATTATAGCCTTATAGCCTTACTCGATAAATTAGCTATCTAACACTGAAATAAGTTTTTAAATCGGACCTGGAGTTCCTGAGATTAACGCGTTCAAGCAAATATACTCTTCAGGTTTATAATATGAAAAATAAAGTATAGATTTTTTTTAATTATCGCTTGACAAACTTGAGTCTCAATCTAAAAGACTATGAAAAGTACCAATAACAGGGTCATAATAGGCTCATAATAATGGGACGATGCATGGTATAATATGGTAGTGATGATGATGATGATGAATGTAATTTGCATAGTAGCATATGCTTTCCGTTCTTAAAACAACGCTGAAATTCCCAAACTTGTATCTATAAAGAATCAGGAGTTCTCTCAGCACCTTCCGAACCACGGTATACCAGGTATACCTCGGTGCAAAATCTTACTTGTTGGTAGCATATGCTTAAAATGCTTCTCACGAAATCGAAGTCACCACATGTTTCCCTATAAATTTTAAGGAGTTCCCTCGATTGCTTATGGATCCTTCATCAGATCACCACTTTTGGGAATATAATACCAAATTGGGATGATACCCTATATACCAAAAGAAAAAATTTGAAAATTGGTTAACAAACGGCGGAGTAATCGTTGAACATAAAAAAACGAACATAACACCTCCCCCATTTTGAAAGTCGGTTAAAATTGTAGCCTATATGTTATTCTGATGTATAAGCTATATTATTGTAAAGTTTCATTAAAATCCGTTCAGTAGTTTTTGCGTGAAAGAGTAACAAACATCCATACATCCACACATCCACACATCCATACATCCAAACAAACTTTCGCCTTTATAATATTAGTAGGATGGGCAAATTAAAGTGTATGCTTGAACCAAGGCACAGTGGTCAGTGTGGACAAAGCTAACTGTCGATTATTAATTTACTAATGTTATAAAATCGAAAGTGTCTGTTTGTTATTACTAAACCGCTGAATGGATTTTAATAGACAATATGGAGATATTTTAAGTTCTGGGAAAGAATACTTTTATCCTGAAAAGATGAATGGTTATAGCGCGTTAAACGAATTGCAGGCTGAATCTGTTAATTCAAAAATTAATAACTAACAACTGCCATTAATAAAGACTATTATACATCGTCCTACAAATTACGGTAGACTTGTATTCGTCTTTTGATTTGGCCACATTGTAAATCGTATCCATCTCTCTTGACCTCTGAGGCCGGATGTTGGGAGTGTTGGCAGCCCGCCATCTAGATTATGCTGTTCCTATCAGTTCTTATACTGCTTTGTTTATAGGTTAGTGAATTGTTGGGTACGATATAACTTATTATTTGCCCGCAATTACGTTGCCCAAAATTCGTTTACTAAGATAAAAATTATCCTACGTCCTTACTATCTCTATATCAAATTCCATTTCGCCATTTTCTAATCGATTGAGCGGTTAAACCGTAAAAAGGAAACAAACAGACAGACACACTTTCGCATGGTAAATATGAGTATGGATCATGGATGTTATCTGCGAGTACTTAAAGGTGACAAACGACAAATTATCAAGAAAATCGTCCAATCGATCTTTTGAACGTTTGCGAATCGTTTGCGATATTGCTACACACGTACAATTTGTCGTTCCATTTTAATATCGAGGAGATAAATCGTTACGATAATTGTCCCGTGTATAGCTAGCTACCTTAAGAGGAGTCCACACCGCCCTTTTTTCCATACAAACGTTGTCCCCTGTTTCCTCCCTGGATAATGCTAGTAGAGTTATAATTTTTTTCCTGAATATCTACGGCCACTAATACAATGTCCCTATGTTTTCTTTTTTTTCATAATTTAATTATTAAATAAGATATGAACGTTCAAAAACCCAAAAAAATGGCCAGATTTTCCACTGTGTTCAAACGTCCAGAAAACAGATTTGGCTAGATTATACAAAAAAAGCAAAACATAGGAACACAGCTCAAGCCTTTTTTTAATCTTTAATGAAAAAAGTACTTAAATCGGTTAAGTTTTGGAGAAGGAATCAGGGGACAACGAATCGTTGATTTTCTGGATTTTCTGCAGTTGTCTCTATCGCGTTCTGCGGTATGGGCTTGAGGTAAGGGAGACAGCTATAGATATTACACGTACTTTTTTTTCATTTCTCTAGCCGCTGTTGTATCCTCTTAAGCGTTAAGACAATAATTTAAAAGCAAGCATTTTTACCTTCGGGCGAATCGTCATCTTTTTACCACATTTCGATTTAATTTCTTTCAATTTCCACCTCTAGTTACTTATGTTTCATAGTGGTTATAGTGGTTAATATTGAACTGCAGTAACCAGGACATCATAACTGTACAGGTACTGACGAGGAGCGCGGTCTGACGGCCTGGGCCAAGGAAATGTCTCTGGAGGCTGCTGGCGCTAGTGAGGAGGGAGACACTTATGACTTCCCTGTAGGAATGACGCTTATAAGAAGGTAAGTTAAGTCAGTTGTCATTTTACCGAGCAGACTCACAAACACAATGAACTTCAACAAAAAAAAAAAAATTAATTAAGGGACACTTTTTTTCTTTAAAAAAATACTATTATGTGACAATGGGAAAATATGCTTCATGTTAGACCTAATTCGAATTATCATTTAAGTTTTCATCCCAGAGATTTCTAAATTTAAGCTGTGGCCTGGCTCGAGGCTCGACGTTATTTCACAGAAAATTCCGAGCCTAAATGACTATTATTTGTAAACTTTTTCCAAAGCACAAGCAAAACTTTTCAGTGGGAAAACTTGGTATTCAAATTCTTTAACTGTTTTTTCAAATAACGAAGTTCTTTTAATGTTGTCTTAAACTGTCATCGAATATTTTACAAACAACAAAGAGATAATTAAAGGCTGACTATGCATATTTAGTATTTCTCGGGTGTTGCACTTCCAATATTTTCCTACAATCCTATTTAGGGGTACCGCCCGTACTTTATAATAAAGTATTGTACGTTATTTAAGTTACAATTGTACTCACTACTCTGTACTTTATAATAATAATAAAGTACGCGAAAATACTTTATTTCTCATAATTTGATTTCTGTTGAAGTCGTAAGTATTTTTCGTTAAAGGAAATTTATCGATTAAATAATAAATATACCTAATACTAAAGAAAAATAAATTGTACTTTATTTTTATACTGTGCACTTTATTTTTCTTACTTTTAGAGATTTTTAGCTGTTTTTCTTATTGTAAAAACATAAGATCTAGATATGTCCCTCAGGGAAGTAATTTTGCAAAATGGTCATTACTTAATAATAGTTAAAAGTCCGTTATCACCTTTATTGCTATTTTACCTCAGTACCCTGGCTAACCACCTACTAGGGCCGCAGCGGGGGGCAGGAGGTTTACGACGCCGTATTTCCTTATCAGAATACGGCTGGGGACTTGTAAAATATAAAACTGCGTGGCCTTACGATATTTGTGCCTGAAAAATTGCTACAAAAAGCTTTACTCATCTTTTATAGTGTGACAATAGGGTCATGGGAAAATATTGCTCTTTTTGGCATGACATGAAAATATCAAAATAATTGATGCAAGACATTATTATTGTACTCTTGTAAGACTGCTTTTACTTGGAGCAGGAGCTCCCAATCTTTTTCAGCCTGCGGCGCACTTACAAGTCTCAATGCTTTGTCACGGCGGCGCGGCGCCTTACTTTACCAAAAATATACATAATTAAGCACCCCTTAATGATTATAGGTTAAGCAAGTAAATAATAATGAACCAATATTTAATCATCTGCCTGCTCTGTAAAATTCGTATTATTACTTTATTTTATACACATAATAATTATATTTTGTGTTTATGGAAAATGACGGAGGATCTACTCACGGCGCCTCTTGCCTTTCCACGGCGGACCAGGGCGCCGCCGCGGCGCACAGTTTGGGAACCCCTGACTTGGAGAATTAGGTGTTTGGGCTAACATGTTATACATATAACATAAACAATAATACGATAGATAAACAGCCTTTTGCTGGTGTAAAATACCAGAGAATCCCAGTAACATACAAAATTCATGGATGATCTTTTCTTATTGTTTGCAGGTGGAAATGGACATCATATTTGCCTTTCATGCCGACATACGAGGCTGGGAAATTCACAGCACTGTTCAAGAGGAAAAAGGACAGCTAGATTTGGTTTTAAAGCACCATACGTAGAAATCTCTGATTCTATCCAAGTTGAACCCAGTTGTTATTGTCACTGGTCAATAAATAACCTTATATTATCGTGCCAAAATTGTGAAAACAAAGTCATACCTACAGAGAGAGTGGCCAGGCTGTTTTTGCACTTTGCAGGCTCGACGGCTTATATTCAGTATGGTCAAAGTATTCTTAAGTGTAGATCACAAACATAGATCAAGATTTAAACCGCATGTCCCTTCATTTGTATGAAAATGAGCGTGACACTTTTTTCCTACCTACTGTGAGTTGTGACTAGGGAATGCAATCCCGCAAGATAATTTCAATCCCGGTATTTGCGGGATTGAACCATCACAATCCCGCTGGATCCCGGTATTTGCGGGATCCCGCAGGTTGATTTTAAACTTTTAAAATAAATAAATACTTTGGCTTTCTGGGCATAAAACGGGGTATCCGTTTTATGCTCAGAAAGTCAAAGAAAACAAACTTTGTGGAACACTTTTTTACAGGGGTTTATTAATAAAAATAAAAGAAAACTATTTTTTATATGTCTTGTGTCTAATCATAATAATAATAGTTAAAAAAAACTAAAAAAAGTCACTAATTTATTTTCATCTTATAATTAAGTTTTTTTTTTCTAAATATATAGATATAAAATTAAACTCAAAGAGTCCGCTACATACATACAGCCCAAACTTATAAAAGTATGTTAAAAAAGTTAAGGTATTAATTTTGTGTCGTCTGCCAAATGGCTCCTGATATTCCACACTAGGTAGCCAGCAGCTGAAAAAGTTAGCTCAGCTTCCACGCTGGTTGTGGTACAATAGGCATTGTCCAAAAAAAATCACATGTACTTTTTATATTTTTTTTCGTTAAAATAGGGTATTTTAAGAATATAAATTAAATAATTTTGAAATTCATTGGCTAGTTTTTTCTCAATAAATTTTTAAAGTTTCGCTCTGACGTCATCATCGGCCGTCAATTGACCTCTGCATATGTTTTAAATTTCCTTTCAATCTTATTTATAATGGCTGGTTCGTCAAATGCAAGTTCTCATTATGTGAAAGCTGATACAAGAAGCTTACCAAAAGTTCGAAACGTAATGTTGGTCGAATTTATTGCTAATTTAACGCCATTGAAGGTCAAACAAAGGTTAAACATATTTGTTCAAAAATATAAGTAACTAATGGGTATTTTTTTCGTTTATATACAGAAAAACGATCACTGACCTTATTCCTCGAAATGTTTTTGTAATGAACAAAATTAAAAAAAAATGGACAATCCCCATTGTCATTAAAAGTGAATTGAAGGTAAATAATTGTTTAGTGGGCTGCTAGTAGCCGGTTCACGCACCTCCGCCTGCAGTTTTGCTTTGTAATCCCGCCAGTCCCGCGGGATTCCGCTAAATTTTCGACCGGGATTAGTCCCGCAAAATGCATGCGGGATCCCGGTATTTCGGGATCCCGGTATCCCGGTATTGCATTCCCTAGTTGTGACGTACCGATGATAAGAAACGTGTCCATTATCTAGGGCAACGTTTCTATTTGAATTTCTACAGCTCTATTCAATCCGATTGACGTCCGATTCCGATAAAAATGACGAGCATTGCTCGTCGTTTGGGAGCGCGATATGGCACGTGAAGTACTATCAGAGAAGTTGATTCCTATGCAAATCGGGGACCTAAGTAGTTTGGTTGCGTTACGTTAAACCCAGCTGACAGATCACAATTAACATTGAATTGACATATTCGACCAAATAACGTTGGTCTGTCAATTGCATAGGAATTAACTTCCTCGATGGTACATATTCATGCCGTATCTATCTTGATCTATATGTCTGTGGTGTAGATGATTATACGAAATAGTATTATTTTAATGTACATAGTTGAAATGATTGTATAAGTATGTATATAATATGAGTAAAATTAAAAATATTGTTAAGAAATAAAGTGAAAACAAAATGGTGAGTACAATAATAATTAAAATCACTTGACATTATAGTGTTTTTATTTCGACCAGTAACAAGCCACTTGGCACTTACTAGAGAATAGTTATAGCTTATCAAAAAAGAGTAGACCCTGTACACAATTATTTTGAAATCACATCAAAACATGAAAACCTTGTGTACAAGCATTCTCTGTGGAAATACAAAGTGAAAAAACCACCTTTTCAGCGTGATTACGTTATTAACTATAATAATCTAATAAAATCAAAAAAAAATCGAAAGTTAAATCGATATTACTACATTTAGTAATATCGATTTAACTTTCGATTGGCAGTTACTATACATTAACAATCAAGCATTTTTTCGTAATTTGCGGTAAAGGTATAAAACAATGTCTTCAGATTCCGGAAATGGAAACGAGGAATTTGTATTAAACAAATATTATTCAGTCACAAATCACGACAAGAATGTTTACTGCCGACACTAGACTAATGTTGCAGTTGGGCTCAACGACTATCGACTATCGATAAAATTACGCGACACTGGTACTCGCAGGTGTGTATCGATAAAATCGCATGACAACGAACGATTAAAATAAATAGTTATCATTTTAATTGCGAAATTATTTAAACAAATAAGGAGTTTTGAAAACTCGCCGTAAATGGGACGCAAAGAATATATATTGTGTCTTTCACTATAAAATTGGTTTTTATATTTCTAGTAAGATTAATTATATTGTAGCAAGTTAGCATAAACAGCTGAAATATGAAATTTTGATGATCACGAAACTAACGCTTTCGCGCAATACTTAACTTATTTTCCAATCGCTTTGCTGAAAGATAACCACATCACATCTGAGTTTTCCAAACTTTTATGGTCTCTTCAAGTTAATTTCCGAACAGGTCCACGGTAAGTGATGTCATCAGTGCTCATCAAGTCATCACAAACAATGTAACTATTTTTGAAATAAATAATTAATTAACTGCCACATTCAAAGACTCCAATTTAACGAACAGTTTTACAGATAATCTATGAGGCTTAAATGTTAAAATCTTCATTTAATTTAACTTAACAATTTTGAAATAAAACATTTTTATTTTACTTATTAGTTAGTTTATTGCTCATTTTATCGATATCTGCCAAGTGCCATCACTATCGCAGTTAACATTTTTACGGTGTACCACATTACTCGGCGACTGTGTGCAAACGTTTGGCTTTGTGTAGTATTTATTCGCCGATCCTGATTGATGACAATTTAAGGGACTCAGGGAAAAGGGCTGAAAAAACGAAAAGCCGCTTTGAGGGCTTCAATATAAAAAATCCTTCCCTTTTATAAAAACATGTACAGGGGTTTACGATATAGATTTTTTAATAATAAGGTTATGGGTCTACGGCGTATCCTTAATTAGGAAATGTATGTCTGTAATATATGTATCTATAATTATTATTATAATGATGGGTGTATGTTTCACCTACGTATCTACCCTATTAGTAATAGTTAATATCTTAAAAACTATGTGTTATTATTTTTACCGGCAGGTATCACAAAGAACATTGAAAATCTGAAAACTGTAAAAGGTTGAAAATTTTATGTGGTGAAAATTGAAATATATCAGCTATCTCCCACTTTGTTGACCTTCTCTCAGCCAATATCTCGAGTTCATATCGACGGTGGAATGAAAAAAGTTACCAAGTTCCATATTATTGCTATTTTTACAACAGAACCGTTTAAAAATACATTTTTACTTTGAAAATCTTACTGTCAAATATGTGTATTGTTCAATATTATTGTACCTAGATCTAGGGGCCCGCTTAGACTAATCAATAGAGAAAAATTTGCTGATTCCGAATATATAAAAAACTCATTTTGGTAACATTTTCATTCCACCGTCGATATACCTAGATCATAGCTGCCATTTGTTATCGTTCTACAACATCTTTCATTTATTGAGAAACTAGTCGACGCCCGCAACTCCGCTGGGCCGAAATCCGTTTATCTCGCGGATATCGTACATTTTTCCGGGACAAAAAGTATCGCAAGTCTTTTCCCGGGTTTCAAAGTAGGTACAGATTACTAAATACTACGTAACTGCAAGTATCTTCATTGTGCTTCATACCCAGCATTAAGGTTCATCGGTTATTCGGTTCATTCATCGGACACATTTTCGCATTTATAATATTATCATGGAAATACACAAATTGTCATAAAACATGATGCAGTTTTGCATAATTATATGAAACGACAATCGCATTATGGCAAGCGATTACTGATCCGTACATGTTTTAATCCGATATACCCAGAACATTATTTTAACTATTACTAATATTATAATAAATACCAAAGTGTGTCTGTCGGTTTGTCTACCTCCTCACCTCCCCACTCTTAGGTCGCTGAACCGACTTCGATAAAATTTGTTTTGTAGATACACTTTAAGCCCGGGAAAAGGTGTTATCTCGGAGATAAAATAATTACAGCGCATCTTGTTCAGGGTAACGTCTAGTGTGTACTTCGATCACAGTTTCCAGGAAATGCTATTGTATTCTATTGTTGTCGCGATCACCGGTGCTCTTATGGGGCTTGAAGAATTAACATTAAATACGAGTAAGCAGTTTCATTATTTCACAATAATTTTTAGTTCACAAGTGAAGCGTAGTCCTGAACTCCTGAAGTTTTCTCGCTCTTTCACCGAATGACATAGACAAAGCTTACAAACAAGCTATTTTGGACATTAATTTATAACAGTGATCAGTATAATGGTGATGTGTTTTTCTGACAAAAAAAAAACATTTCTGAAGTCCTAGTACGAATAGTTGAGCTGTTTAGTGCAAAAAAACGTTTCTGAAGTCCTAGTAATAGTTGAGCGGTGCAGGGCGGCGGCGCACGCACTCACCTGCGGGATCGTATCGACCGGGCCTCGCCCGTGCCAGTCCAGTCCCGGCCGCGCTGCCAGACGCGCGCCAGTGCCAGTGCAGTGCCAGTCCCGACATGCAGCCATCACGCTGGCGGCACTGAACACACACTATCAGGTATTCTATTATGGATTTACTATACCAGGAGCGCATGTTTGTAAACAGTATGATGTATGACACTGAGGTATATGTAGATGTATGACAAAGAAATGCGTTTAACCCACGCAATACAATTTACGTGTTTTCGCCAATTTCTTTTAATTATTTTGATGCCGGCTTGAGCTGAAACAATGCAATAGTTTCACATTTTTGACGCTATTTTATTTCATTATCGGCGTGTTGCAAAACTTTTCGGAATATTAAATCATTTGCGAAAGGATACAGACTAACTACAATAAATAATGACAAAATAATTTTAAGTTCACAATAATTAATTAACACACCTGCTAATTGGTCTATTTTACAATAATTAGATCTTCATTTTTAATAAATTATTTAAACAAATTGCCAATATAAATGCAACAAAAGTTTAATCGCAAATCACAATTGATCCGACGAACAAAGCAACTACGCCATTTCACTATTTTATTTGCAATTTCGTGAATGTCCTTTCGAATGTAGTGTTGCGAAAAGTTTTTATCGATAGGTATCGATAATTTGGAATAATCAATATTCCGTTTTCGCTAAAATAATTTTATAAACGTCGACATTTCGTTTTCGCCGATATATTTTATAAATATCGATATTTAGTCGATATATTTTTAGCTCAAAACCCTTGTTAGTTTCAGTTTTAACATTAAATCTCCCTGATGGAATAACGGTCACGTACTCAGTAACAGTTGAGCCCGTAACCCAATTGTTGGTACACGGTAAACATGGGAAGTACTTAGCGAACTTCCCAAGTAGGTTATTCCGTGGTTTGTCTTATTATAAATGCGAAAGTTTGTAATGGATGGATGGATCTCTAGTACCTACGCTGAAACGTTGTAGCAGGATTTTTGTGGAAGCATACAAGCTGAAATTAGCTTATGCCCGGATGCGGTTTTTTGACAGGAATTAATCTATTACTTAGTAGCGTTATTGATTGGTTGTTGGTATTTGATGTTAGCCAAACAAAAGCGCTATAGTGTCTGTTAAAAACCTCGGAATCCGGCTATTATGATTTTTTCCCATTTTAAATCATATCATCAATTGTTAATTTATTTGAACCATAGATATTATGTTCAAGTCGATTTAAAGTCAAAAATGCTGGTAGGAACTGTTTTGAAAGTAGGTTACAATCACTCAAATAATTGATGTACAAACACTTGAAATTATGTTTCCGCAATCAGCATCTGATGTATAAATTTAGAAGTGGGTAAACATAATATGGGATAGATAAATACTTAATCCAGCTGAACATTTTAAAAACATTCTGGTAGAAATATTTAATGTTTCCCGGGGTAGGTTATGTAGTCCTTTAAGTGATCATTTTAATTCAGGATTCAAAGTATTACTTTTAGATTTTTTATTAGATATCACACTATAGGCAAGTTTTTGAGTCTGTATGTTTGTTACTTAATAACGCAAATATCACAGACTGGATTTTCATTAAATTTGCATGGTTGTTGTAGCTCTGTATTAACTCAAAGGCCGAAAAAGTACCACATTGTCGAGGAATAGCTTTTGCTAAAAGCTACCACCCAAATATAACATTAAACAAACAAACATCTTCACAAACTTAGTCTATTATACTTCAATGGATTGCTTGCTTAAAGCATCTTTCTTACCCCTTATTAATATTTCAAGCGATTAGTGACTACCGGTCGAGTCGATTAAGCAGTTACTGAAGCATGTGGTTGTCATGATAACGATTAACTTTTCACTGTATTACTTTTTTTTCGTTTCGTTAATGTTATGAGAATTATTTTAAATTCAATTGCAGTCATTTTCTCACGTCTTAACAATCTTGAGAATTTCCAATGAAAGAAAACACAATTTATAAAATATAAAATGAATACTAAATAATAATGTTCAATTGTTGAAATATTATATTTGATTCACTTTTAAGCAATTTAACGGATTGTGAAGGTTCATTAAGTAAAAATATATATTAAACTTTTAAAACTACTCCACGGATAGTTGTCAAATTTTCAGCAATACATAGTGCAAAACAAATTACAAATAGATTTTTAACACATTTAAATAGTGACTTGAAAAATAAGTTTAAAGCACACTGCACCCGTGTGAAGCTGCTAGTTTATAAACAAATAAAACTTTTTGATATAATATCAATGTTTAAAGCAATACACCAAGTTTACAGCAAACACTCGATTGTATCGGTGTAATGGCCCATCGAACGTTGCTCGATACACCGACGATTGACCCATATAAACGAATTAATAACAAATGTACGTTTTTAGCTTGTTTCAATTACTCGTGTTTATGTTTACTTAACAAAGTGTACAGTCTTTTGATGTCAAACATCTAATCAAATCTGGTGAGGTAACTTGTCGTAACGATATAATTTTAACGGATTTTTTACTTTTATTAATATGTTTTGCACAAAAATGTTTTTCGTGTATATGATACATTTTAATAGTGTAAATAATAGTAGGCGAGGGAAGGGTGCTATTTGTGTAGTCACTCGAGCGTCATGGAGACCTAGCAGGTTTTGTACATTAGGTAAAGCTGATCAAAAAAATAATAAGAGCGTTTTTAGGGTTCCGTACCTCAAAAGGAAAAAACGGAACCCTTATAGGATCACTTTGTTGTCCGTCTGTCCGTCCGTCCGTCTGTCAAGACCCTTTTTCTCAGGAACGCGTGGAGGTATGAAGCTGAAATTTATATCAATTACTCAGGTCTACTGTCCCTTGAAGCTGTGAAAAAATCAAACTTCTAAGCCAACGCAATCAAAAGATACAGCCGTTTATGCCGCAAATTTTCGACACTTGCAAGGGAATCAAAACCTACAGGGTGCTTCCCGTGAACTCAGAATCTTGAAATTTGGTACGAAGCAACGTCTTATAGCATAGATAAAGGAAAAATTACGAAAACCATAAATTTTTAGTTACATCACATAATATATTTTTTTTTAATAATTTTAAACTTACTACCCATTTCCTCATAAACGCGTAGAGGTATTAAATTGAAATTCATACCAAATACTCAGGTCTATAATACCTTTAAGCTGTCGGAACCCTCGGTGCGCGAGTCCGACTCGCACTTGGCCGGTTTTTATTTATTATAGTTGTGGGTTCAGAAACTGCAGCTATTTTAAGTTTTGAAAAAGAAAACATATTCAGAAAATTGCCTATTTATTAAGGTAAATTATAAATATCTTTTAGGCAACAAGGACTAAATCATTTAGTTTAGTGCAAAATAAAATATCTGCGAAGCTTAGTTAGGAAAATATGAAGCTTTATTTTTTTATATTTTAAAATGTCCCTACAGGCTTACCTAACCTTTGAATCGTCAGTGCTTTATATGAAAGCTTCTTTATACCACACATTCCCTATCTTAATCTGACAGGTTCAATGACATTTCAATATTCAAAAATAAAAAAAATTAACCCACCACATGAGAAATCTGATAACTAGACACAATATGTCAGAAGCCTATATAAGCTTAATCTGACACGCTCGAGCTTGTCCCGAAATCCCCTCTTCCCCTCCCCAACTATAAGTAACATAATATTATGTCCTTCCCGTTACATATATAGATCTAGCCATGCTATGTATTATATCTACTATCTAGCCATGCTATGTATTATATCTTGTTTATTCCCAATTACTAAGTCAAGTATTTGTTTCAAGTTTTTAACTTTTCAAAGGCCAAGATATGAAAGCTACGCCAATTATGTTAAATACCTTTATCGCTTGAGGCTAATTGAAGCTTTTAAGTTGATGAGCCCTCGAGTATCATCAGCATGCCGCCTCCACTGTAACATTATATCGAGAGCTTTCAAGTTTCACGAATAAAAGCTTTTATACCAACATGCAATATGAGAACGAGTGCTGAAGTGTTGGTATTATGCCTTTATTGGTTACACAAATGGCGAACTTTATTTCCCCACGTATAGTATTCACAGCTATATATATTTATAGTTGTGAATACTTAGTCAATGCTAGTGTTATTCTAGTTTTGAACATTTTTGATGAAGCCGCTGGTAAAATCTGGAATTTCCAATATTAAAATAATTTTGATATAAAAAGAAAAATATACTATTTATTTCTCGATCTGTTATTATTAAAATTTATTTTACATCTTACTGACGAATTACCATTATTAAAATTTAATTCACCTTTATATTAAAAACTATTGGTATTTTACGAAGAGATCTTTAAGGTGGAATAAACGGACATTTTTAATTTATAATACGGCATTATTTTACTTATAATACGGCAAATCACACCAAAAATGTTTTGTCGACGTCGGATTTTTTTATCATGAAATTAACTCGTAAATAGGGTTAAATGACTAGTGATCGGACAGTACCAGTCATTGGACAGAGCGCAGAAACGCAATATTTAGTTTGTTTTTCTTTAGAGAAATAGAATTCCAAAACCGTAGTTAGGTAGTTCATTATGAATGACAGGGGACCATAAATGCCAAGAGGTCGAGCCGTAGGCGTGAAATCCACTTAGCGCTTTGTTTACCGACCGACCCACCTGCGAGAAGCAACAGATCTCTGCATTGTTCGGAAATTAGTACGCAGATTGTTCCTTTAATTAGCTACATGTTTAATAAAGATACGCGATAAAAATATAAAAAAATGAAAACTAGAAATCAAAATATAAAGCCCACCAAACGACTGCAAGTTGCTAATCGGCCCTTCACGAACCAGATGAACCGCAATTTTCTAGCACGGAGCAGGCTGACGATGATGAACTATAGCTAAGAACACTCTCGATTAAGTCAGCTTTCGACCAAAAATCTAGATCAAAATCGGTCCACCCGTTTGGATGCTACCATGCCACAGACAGACAAACCGACAGACAGACACGTCAAACTTATAACACCCCTTTTTTGTCGGGGGCTAAAAACAAAAAAAAATAGGAAAATGTTGCCGAAATATTTTTATCGATAAAACTAACAACAGACACCGGGCACAGCACTAGCGACCATTTCTCGTTATTTATTTATCTGGGAGGTCTCGTAGCGGTCGTAGACCCCGCGTAGACCATCTACGACGTAGCGCCAAGCAGGGTGCTACGAAAATTCTCATCTTTTTAACACGCTTTTATTAAGATGATACACCAGGGGCGAGAGAAATTGAAAATAGGTATTTGAAAATGTATTGCTGTCTCATCAATCTCAAGTCTCCCACCGCAGAGCGCGATAGAGACAACACGACAAAAGTCCTAATAAAAGAACAGAAAATTTTCGATTCGTTGTCCGCTGATTCCTTCTCCAAAACTTAACCGATTTAAGTACTTTTTTCATTAAGAATTAAAGGAAGGCTTGAGCTGTGTTCTTAGGTTTTATTTTTTTTGTATATTTTAGCCAGTTTTGTTTTCTGGGTGTTTGAACACAGAGGAAAATCTGGCCATTTTTTTGGGTTTTTGGACGTTCTTATCTTTTTTAATAATAAAATTATGAAAGAAAAGAAAACATATGGACATGCTAATAGTGGCCATAGATATTCAGGAAAAAAATCATAACTCCCGGCACTATCCAGGGAGGAAACAGGGGACAACGTTTGTATGGAAAAACGGCGGTGTGGAATCCTCTTAAAGCTTGGCTGTATGTATGTATGTAACGGAATCTTTGAGCACGATTGTTACCTATCTCCAGTAAGTACTCTTATTAATTCGAAACTTTGCATAAGTAGTAAGAGCCAAAGACAATGCAATATTTTTTTTTGAGAAAGAAAGTGTTTTTTTTTAAACTATTATTATTATTATTTTTACTTGCGCACTTATTTTTATAATAACGAATTTTTTGTATTTGATATTTGGAGCATTTAACAGGTTTTAAGTCATAGCCTTTTTAGTGGCGTTGTGCAATTTTATTTGCCCGGGTACAAAATGTTACGTCAGGACAATTTCTGATCAAAAATTCATAAGTCGAAAGGAGAGTTGTATAACTAGTATACGTAGTACCACCGTTGCGGGCAAGGCGTAGGAGAGAAAGAAATATATACGCGGTAAAAACTGTATACCTTCTGTCAACTGCCTGGGAATCAATTCCTAATTAGCAGTTGACAGACCAAAGGTACATCAATTGGTCGGATCATTTCAATTCAATATTAATTGTGATTTGTCGGCTGGGTTTGACGTAACGCGACCAAACTACGTAGGTCCCCCATCTGCCCACACGTCAACTTCTCTGATAGCACATTTATATACCACGTTTTTACGACTCCAACATACTTTAACATCTTAACCGTATGCAGGTATGTCAACTTTATTACTATACCTATTAAAAATGAGCAATATTTCAAAGTTAGTATAATGCGAGTGTAAAAGTATAAACTGCATTCGTAAAGTTGCGAAGCACTTAAAAACCACTCCGCTGTATTGAGTCACTAACTTTATAGTTATTCCGTTAACGCCTCCGTAGTCTAGTGGTTTAGAGCGCGGCTCTTGACTCGGAGGTCGTGGGTTCGATTCCCGCGTCCCTGAAAATTGTTATTTCCAAGTTTGGTTAGGACAATGCAGGCTGATCACCTGATTGTCTGACAAGTAAGATGATCCATGCGTCGGATGGGCATGTAAAAAGTCGGTCCTGCGCCTGATCTCTCGCCGGTCGTGTCGGTCTTCCGTCCCACTGGAGGAATAGAGAGTCCTCTTGAATGAATGAATGAATGAATATACTTTATTGTGCACACAGTTACAGTAACAACAAACATACGACAAAAACACATAAAATGACGAGTACACAAAGGCGATCTTATTACTAAATAGCAATTTCTTCCAGACAACCTTTGGAAGGAAAGGAAACAAAAAGTTGCTGGAGAAAGGGCGTTGTGCTTAAAGTATATTATCTAGTCCTCTTGTGTACTGCGCACACACTTGGGCACTATAAAATTACTCCTGCGTAGCTGGCCTAATAATAATAAACCTTACTTAATTGTGTTAAAGTTCTTAATTGTAAACTTT
The DNA here is from genome assembly GCF_905147365.1 of Aricia agestis. Classification (NCBI taxonomy): domain Eukaryota; kingdom Metazoa; phylum Arthropoda; class Insecta; order Lepidoptera; family Lycaenidae; genus Aricia; species Aricia agestis. The sequence continues at coordinate 1,049,341 of NC_056417.1, forward strand.
TAAACGGATTTTAGGCACAAAGATAAATTAGACGGTCTTGTGTACAATTTTTTTGGTAAAATACTAGATAACTTCCGTTTTATTTTGATTTAGACTTTAAGGGGTCTTTGCTGGGCCATGATTGGCAATTAAAAACGATTAATATGTCCCTTCGTAAACGTCCATGTTTTTGTCCATCATGGGACAGCCTCATTACACTTCCTTTCTTGCCAAATAGTAGATTAAAAAAATGTTACTCCATCTAATACTAGGCAGAAGACATTCAGAAACGCCAAGATAGACACTAAAAATACTAATATTATGTACCTCCTTAGGAATCTGCAATTTTGGGCTTTGTGTGAAATTATTTTATACGACGGGCAAAACTGTTATGTATCGGAACGGCACCTTTAGTTTATGTCCACAGTTTGTCCATACTTTCGCATTTCTACTGGTGGCCGTGCTAAGGCTACTGAAAACCTTCAAGAAGAGATTGTATTCCGTCTTAAGAGACCGCCAACGCAGCTCTTCTAATGTTGCGAGTGACGGTAGTTGCTTTCCATCTGGTAATCCGTTTGCTCGTTTGCCCCCATGTTATAAAAAAAAAACATAAACACAACAAAATTCTTAATTACTTGTCCATCATTAGCCAACGTGTGGAGAGACCAGTAAATTATGAAACCAATTTTACTAATTCGCAACAGACTTCGTTTTTAACCTCACAACAAACAACCCTCGGTGTTATAAGTTTCAAGTGTATATGTATGTCAGTGTGTCTTTATGTGGGTCTGTCTGTTTGTGGTGTGACACCACAAACAGCTTTCCAAGGGATTTCAGTGTAGTTTGTACATATTGTGTTAAAATGATTTATATCTATATATATATATATATCGTCTTATATTAGACGTCGTAAACTACATACGCGAGAAGACCACCTACACCTTGAGGGTGGAGCGTCTGCACTCTCGTCACAAAGTGAATTTCAGTTCCTTTATGGTGAGAGTCCCGATTCAAGTTTTATCCATCTTCGAGGTGGAGTAGTTCTGGCCCGCCGGTGTAGTTTACCGGAGGTTCCGGGGGAGGCTCCCGAACGAAGCGCGCATCATGTCGCCGAAAGAGACTTTACGTGATAAAGTGTAGTGTGATTGTGTGTGTGAATGTGTAAATAATATATATTATATTAGGATAAAATAGTTCGGCGTGCATCCGTTGTCTGATTGCCAGAACACAAGTTTTTACTTAGCATGGGATTAGACGACGTGATGTACGCTACCTAGCTTTTATACTATTGTATATTATTGTATGCTTAATAAAGAATTTGAAATTGAATTTGAATATAAAACTCAATTGAATATAAGACTGACTGACATGGTCATCAACACACAGCCGAAACCACTGGACGGATCGGGCTGAAATTTTGCATGCAGGTAGATGTTATGACGAAGGCATCCGCTAAGAAAGGATTTTGATAAATTCCAACCCCAAGGGGTTAAAACGCGAGGGGTTAGAACGCGAGCGAAGCCGCGGGCAAAAGCTCGTTATTTTATATAATTCTTCTTTAATACATATTTGATAATACAATGTACGAAAAATGACTATACTTTTCTTAAGCCATACTTTCGTATGAAATAGTGTTATAATCATTTACCTAGCTGGTCCTACTTTTCAACTTAGATAAAGTCGGTTACGTAACGTCCCCGGAATTCAATAAGGCGTAGTTTTGACGAGGTATTCCCGATCACACATGGCGCGGGCGGCCCGACCTCTGACCTTACCACTCCCCACACAACGCGAACCAATTATTAAAACATTTTTGTCTAGTAACTAAATGTTTGTTCGTAACTAAAATATGTTTGACAGTAATTGGAATATCTATTTTTTTGATTTATTTGTTGTAACCATCTTTTTGTCTAGTTTTAACTAAGGTATAATCAAAATAACAAGGCACAGAAGTTTTGTGTCTTGATTCGCCATTCGAACTTTAGCTAGTAGTCTGTAACTAACTAGACAAAGTTGAACTGTAATTGGAAGAAGTATATTTGACGTTGAGTGATTAGGAGTATTCCTCGTCTTTTAGTTTGTATCTAGACTAATGCTTAATGGCTGGTTTACACGTGTAAAGTAGTAGTTAATTAAATTTTAACTAAATTTTAAGTTATTTATTGCATGTAAACACAAAATTTAGTAGCAAGTAGCAAGTTAAAATTTAGTTAAGTACTAAACAAGGAAATTAGAATTTTGACTATTTTCTGTTAAGTTGGCAAGCGGGGCTTGTCACTTAACACATTTCGGGCAGGCATTTTTTTTTTATGAAATAAGGGGACATACGAGCAAACGGGTCACCTGATGGAAAGCAACTTCCGTCGCCCATGGACACTCGCAGCATCAGAAGAGCTGCAAGTGCGTTGCCGGCCTTTTAAGAGGGAATAGGGTAATAGGGGAGGGTAGAGAAGGGAAGGGAATAGTTGAGGGTAGGGAAGGGAATAGGGTAGGGGTTAGGGGATTGGGCCTCCGGTAAACTCACTCACTCGGCGAAACACAGCGCAAGCGCTGTTTCACGCCGGTTTTCTGTGAGAACGTGGTATTTATCCGGTCGAGCCGGCCCATTCGTGCCGAAGCATGGCTCTCCCACGTATAAACTCCACGCACTTCAAATTAAGTTAAAATTTAGTTAACTACTTATCAACTTAATACGAGTAAACCAGCCATAATATGGGCGGCTTGTTATTTATTTTAATGTGTACGCAAAACAAACACTCTTATGTGATTTATTTTGTAGAGTGTAAGTTTTTTATCGAGTTTCAGTTAGATGAATGTAATTGCATTGAAACGAAGTATAAGTACTTGCAAATATATTATGTGCCAATCTAGTCCAGTAGACTCAGTACTATTACGAGCTACTGTATCAAACACTAAACACCCGCGTCACGGAGCGCCTAAAGTGGACGGTAATTGCACTGTCTGTTTGTCTGTACGTACATTACGGTGATGAAGATTGACGGATAACTCGCGGTGAATGGTACTAAACAGGTCATGAAATATTTATCACACTATGGCATTTATATCGTAATAAAGGCAAAAGATTTTCTATAGGCTACTTTTTAATGAAAAACTTTTAGATGGATATGAACCAAATTCGGTATTTACGGTAGAACTTAGGCGCCTGATCAATATATAGGCTAAGTTGTGATAAGAAACTGCATGATGACTTTCAAATACATTTATTCTACAATATTATACAGTGGTACACTTTCGGGCAGAGATTCCTCTTACAATTGTTCGTCAAAATTCGCATCATACTGCGCTCTTGGGGTATTTATACACAATTTTTACCCATCAACCCCCACTCCAAGTGAAGCGAACGTAGCCTTGGGATTGCACGTTGTCAGTGTGGCCAGATTTAAATATTAAAACTACCATCTAATTTAGTCAAAAATAGTTAAGTTACAATAATTTAGTATTCTAAAAACAATAAACTAAGTACTGAATTACGTAAATCATAACAGTTGTGTCCCATAGAATATAACGATAGTATCTTTACCAAAAAAAAGTTAGTCATTAATAAAATAAACAACAGAAAGTTACATTATCACCGCCATTAAACCCTATCGTGAAATAAAAACATTTTATTGTTGTTCTTTTATTTTCTGCTTTTATTTGTGTTTGTCTTTATAAAGCAATTTCTAAGACAAACGCGTCAGAGAATATTTATCGTAAAAGAAAAGACAGTGTGTTATGAACCAGCTTATTTATTTATTAGACTAGATGACTCCCGCGACTCCGTTGCGCCAAAAATTGTTTATCGCGTGGGAACCGTACATTTTTCGGGTAAAAGTATCTCTGTACCAAATTACACAAAAATCAGTTCAGTTGTTTAGACGTGAAGAGGTTACAGAGAGAACGCCTCTGTGGTCTAGTGGTATAGATAATAGAGCGCGGCTCTTGACTCGGAGGTCGTGGGTTCGATTCCCGCGTTGGAAACATGTTATTTCCAAGTTTGGTTAGGACAATGCAGGCTGATAACCTGATTGTCTGACAAGTAAGATGATCCATGCGTCGGATGGGCATGTAAAAAGTCGGGCCTGCGCCTGATCTCTCGCTGGTCGTGTCGGTCTTCCATCCCACTGGGTTATGAGTGTAAGTGCCTTATCACACTGGCGATTAGCGAGCGATTTTTGAAAGCGACGCGATTGCGCAGCGCTCACGCCGCGCAACCGCGCAATCTTCGCTTTCAAATCGCTCGCTAATCGCCAGTGTGATAAGGCCCTAAAGGAATAGAGAGTGCTCTTGTGTACTGCGCACACACTTGGGCACTATAAAATTACTCCCGCGTAGCTGGCCTGGTTTTAATGAAACCGGCCACCGGTCAACCGGTGTGGGAGCTATTATTTTTACAGATATCTGATAGACAGGCAGCAAACAAGAGGACAAACATTTTAGAGACATTAAGTTACGTATGGACATTGAGTTTTAGTTCCTTACATTCAGCATCCTTTTCCCTGAGTCCCAGGATGTACAAAGTACAATAATTATGTATTAGGTTAGCTACTGAGTGAGAGCTTTGTGTCAGAAGTTTACATTCATGAACGTTACGTATACGTGGGAGAGCCATGCTTCGGCACGAATGGGCCGGCTCGACCGGAGAAATACCACGTTCTCACAGAAAACCGGCGTGAAACTGTGTACGTACGTACGTACGTAAACGTAACATTTTACTTAAAAAATCAGTGTAAGAACAGCACTCGTTGGGTTTGGTTGTTTCATTCCATCCCTATCTATCTGTAGAAACAATACAACACTTTAATAATAATAATAACAAACATTTATTCAGTACATACACATTATACCACATTACAATAAACATTTCACAAAAAAGACAATAAGTATATAAAAAACTAAAATTTCTTTCACATAAATTAACTATTCGAAGTTCGGCTCCGTTGTCTTTCATGTGTTAAACAAAGACAAGCATACCTTTTTATATGTGTATTTTCGCCCCTCCTTTCTAATGCCTTTATCAGGGGTTAAGGAAAAAAATATAATCGTAATCATAATATTACATGAATTCGTTACCTAACCCGACTCAACGTAAGCGGCTTTGTCGCGATTCGCTTTTCCAACATGGCGTCTTACGGCGCCGCCAAATAAGAACACAAGATTGAGTCGGGTGATTAAATGGCTGAAGGGCGGCTATTATCATGGAAATGACAGTGCAGACGCAATATGCAGATGAGCTGACTTCATCAGTAAACAAGCCCTACTGGTTTGTTTCTTTCATTTATCTACATTTCTAGGGCAATTATTTAGATTGGTGTACAGTATGTACAATGGCTGGGCGAGTGAACTAAACACAATACTACTGTATAACTCTACTGCTCTGGCGACGGCTGGTGAAGAAGTGATCATGAGACCCAAGTCGAGCGACCACTCCCACCACTCCCACCACTCCTGTACTACTAGGCGTGTCCTACTAATATCTTTATTTATCAATACACTATAATTGGGAAGACATCTTGAAGAAATAATTGTATTTTGAAGATATATTATATAGGTTATCAATTCGACCTGTATGTATTTATTCTTTCCAGAACTGCCCATATATCAGCGTCTAAACGAATGTGCCAAGTTTTAAAAGCGTATGTATGTACATATGTTTTAAGTTTGTGTCCCATGTCTCCGGAACTACAAGTCCGATTTGAGTAATTCTTTTTTTGTTGTACTAGGTATAGTTTAACTTAGGGAACACTGCAAGTTTCATCAAAATTGGTTCAGTATAGTTTTTGAGATAGGGAATTTTAATTCTCAATTACGTACAATTTTGTAGTCGGTTTTATGTTTTTTTAAATTAATCTACTAGTAAAATTGTGACGTTGGATACATGTTGGTTACTCTTTTACGCAAAATATACTAAACGGATTTGGATAAGGGGTGGACTAAGCTCTAGAATACGAATATAAAGCTACTCTCCCAAAAACGGAAACACCGTAAACGACACGTTTCCCGTTGGATAGGATAGGAAAGATATTTACTTGCTTGGGGCTACAGCCTAAATCTACTATTAAATTTTGTATTATTTTATTACACAAGTATCGTTAAGTATGATTTCTTGGCGTGGCTTTTTTCAATGACGAAAATAGTAATGCTGCATTGTTCTATCAGTCACTTTTGCGAAGGATATATATAAAACTAGCTGTCCCGGCAAACGTTTCTTTGCCATTTAAAGTATTTCGCCCGTATTATTTTATTGAAGTGACTTAATAAGTATGTCACCATGGCAACGTCCATCGCTATCCCGTCGCACAAACAATGGTCACCGTCAGTCTCGAGTTGTAATAATTTACTATTATTTATTCAACAAATGCACTTATCAATATAAAAAAAGTACCCAGTAGCCGATTCTTAGACCTACTGAATAAATGCATATAAAATTTGGTAAAAATCGGAAAAGCCGTTTCGGAGGAGTACGCGGCCTAACATTGTGACACGAGAATTTTATATATAAGAGAAGATATCTTCTTCTTTTCTAGCTCCGTTATATAACGATTATATGATTATTTCGCTCGACGACAGTACAATGTAGGTTATATCGAATAGAGTGTAAGTAGGCTGTGTTTATCGAGCGTGAAGCGCCGAGTCAGTAATTCTGTACTATGGCAGCTTTGTAGCGAGGCGATTATATTAAAAAGGTTAAATCATTGGTAAAATTACTAGAAATTGTAACAGAAGTTCTGTTACAGAACAGGTTTAATTCATCAAGCCCCATACGCTCACCGGTGAACGAGACACAATAGAATATCTATTGTGTCTCGTTTTCCCACGATCGATGGGTTAAAAGGAAAGAGACTATTTATTACTAGATGGCGCCCGCAACACCGTGGCGACAAAATTCGTTTATCACGTGGACATTTTTCCGGGATAAAAGTAGCCTATATCCGTTAGCACTAGGAATCTTTAAAAAGTATCTCCATAGCAAATTTTAGCAAAATCGATTCACCGAAAGCGATCGATTCACCTTTACTCTTGAGACCTAACTCATGAAGTATTCACCTACATCTAGAATCTAGATCCAGGCGGAAGTAGCCATTAATAACTAGTACAGTTGGCAGCCGCGCGGGTTCACATACTACGAGTTATCTAACTGGCCCGATATGTATAATATAGTCTATATATTATAGTATCATGATTCATGGGCACGCGCGAATCATTGGACATTTAACTCCATTATAAGTCCATAGTTAAAGACGTGACAAGGAACTTGTTAGCACCTCAATATGAATGTAGTCGCATTTTCACCTCTGTTATAATACCACATGATAAAGCCGATCGCACATATGTCAGAACCGTACGCGCCGCATAGAACATGAAATGCGGCGCGTACGGTGCGGACGAATGTGCGAGGTTTCACATCATTTCATACTTAAGAGGAGTCCACACCGCCCTTTATTCCATACAAACGTTGTCCCCTGTTTCCTACCTGGATAATGCTAGTAAAGTTATAATTTTTTCCTGAATATCTACGGCCACTAATACAATGTCCCTATGTTTTCTTTTTTTTCACAATTTAATTATTAAATAATATATGAACGTTCAAAAACCCAAAAAAATGGCCAGATTTTCTGCTGTGTTCAAACGTCCAGAAAACAGATTTAGCTAGATTTTTCAAGAAAAAGTAAAACATAGGAACACAGCTCAAGCCTTTCTTTAATGTTTAATGAAAAAAGTACTTAAATCGGTTAAGTTTTGGAGAAGGAATCAGGGGACAACGAATCGTTGATTTTCTGCAGTTGTCTCTATCGCGTTCTGCGGTATAGGCTTGAGGTAAGGGCTATAGATATTACACGTACTTTTTTTTCATTTCTCTAGCCCCTGGTGTATCCTCTTAAGAAGGCGACTAACCCCAAAAATCAAACATCGTCCTTCTCTCTTCACACTCACGCCCGTCTTTCATATGCCAGGTGAAAAAGAACGACGCGGATTCATCGCCAAATTAGTTTTTTCTCGATAAATATACAACATTTTAAAAATCCGCTAGGTCGATCTCTCAATGATAGAATTTTATACAATGTGTTAAAATATTAACTTAGTTCAATGCACGGTTATGGCAATAAATGAAAAATTCGTGAAAATTAGATGCATCTTTGTGATTTTTTTCTATCGAGAAAATTTTAAGATATCGTGTTTTTGCTCAGATCGAATTCTCGGAAATATAATGTAGTATCTAATTTTAGAAAATGAAACAATTCGGGGCTTATTTTCAAGTATAAAAATGAATTATAAAATCGACACTTTAGGGTTAGTCGCCCCCTTAAGCGTACGGTTCGGGCTTTCTGATAAACGTGCGATCACCTTAACGTGGAATAACAAAGGTGAACCATCAGAAGAAATTATTTATAGGCAGTTGGCAAAAACATGTTATATGGTCATGTTATGACAACGACTAAATTACGTAGGTCGGCCTTTAAATCAATTTTCTGATATTCCAAACGTGACCAGATCGTAACAATCTACCTATGACGACTCTTGTAATCACTCTACCAAAGATACCTTCTCCTTCTGTTATTGTCAAGCTTAAAGTGAAATACATTTATTACATAAAAATATTGCGCAATATATTAAATTGATCCAAAAACGTGTTTCTTGACGTAGGCAGGTACAAAAAGGTTTTTGTTTAATGTTTACGTGAATTTTCCATCAATCGGTAAGACACCCACATACTATTCCATACAAACATTCATAATGGTTTCTGTTTAAATGACGATGGACATGTATATTCAACATATTCTCTTGTATCGTATGGTTTACAAAAAAAATATTTTTCCGTGTAAGTAACAATTAAAGATAGAGTTATAAATAACAACACTGCAAAGCTCCGCAGGCTTATTTATAAACTTTCATGAAACTAAATACGCAGAAGTATATAATTATAAAAGCCTATAAGGGATGAAAAGGTTAAAATAGTGTTAAGCTAATTTTTGTTTAAATTGTTTCAATTCTGTCTAAACGTTAAGTACTTTTATGCCAAGACTAGATAAAAAAGTCAATTACAGATCCAAACTCAGTTTTCTATAGACCTAAACTTACTGAGTATCCATACTAATATTAAAAATGCGAACTCTGTCTGTTACCTCCTCACGCCCAAAGCACTGAACCGATTTTGTTGTAATTTTGTATGGAGATAATTTGAGTCCCGGGTGATGTGTAATACGTGTATACATATCAAGGTGTTATTTCACGCCCTCAAGAACTCTATCTCAGGTTTTTTTGGTGTCTGAGATGTCCCGACAGTAATCGCGTGACACCAAGCTCATTAGCAGGTTAAATGCAAGACATTCCCCAAATCGCGGGCAAGTTATGAGGGCAGAAGTAACATGGGGTATTAATGTGAGTGAATGAGGGCAACAATTGAAGCAGTCATGGGGTCGTTTGTAACGTTAGACTTGTGAAATGATGATTAGATGTAATGTTTTGTTTGGGGTGATGGGAAATTTTCTTGGTTTCCTACGCACAGTTTTTCACACTGCTATAATTGACTCGTTAAAATATTTTGAGATTTTCCTCTCCTTGCTAATTAAGATATTTAAGTATTGTCTTCAAGATATAGCTGTCTTTCATAAATATACCTAGCGGAATAGAGAAACAAAGGCCTGAGCAAGAGAGATGTCACTATCAGTAACACTGCGTGGTAAAAAGAGACTTGTGATATATGACAGCAGCACTCTTTGACGTCCAGTCGGCACGTGCCGCAAGTTGACAATTTAATCTCATAGAATTCATGTTCAAACATGCTAGTGTAAGTGTGTATGTACACATATTTTTCACACAGATGAAAACCAATTTCGGTTTCGTTTGACAGCTCGAGATTGTTGCTCTATTCCGCTAGGTAGGTAAAAAACTAGCGGAGTACGTATATTTATTCGATGTATAAATATTTTATTGGTTAGGGGGTTCATGGCCAACTATCTATATAAATAAAAATAAATTTTCAATTTTGTTAGTCTTGCTTGTCGGTTCAGTCGTTCTTGAGGTTTACTCAAGAGCGACTGAACCGACTTGGCTAATTTTAGTCATGAAATATACGTGGAAGTTCAGGGAAGGTTTGTACGATGAGAAATATGTTAACAGGGAAGTGATACAAAGATCGCCGGGTCTTAGGTGAAAAATAAAATTGGCCATATGCGAGTAGAACTCGCGCACGAACTGTTCCGTACCGTTATAAAGCGAAAATAGGCCAAAAATAGTGTTTTTTGTTCGGGAGTCTTAGTATGTAATAGGGTCCCGTTTTACCCTTTGGGTACGGAACCCTAAAAAGTATCCGTTATTATCTCCTCTAACAAAAACTAGATAACCTTTAGCCTTATCACATAAAAATCTGATGTAGGTCTGTTTTACATCTCCTATTGGGGTAGCCCCAATTTAATAGAATAAAGCCTGTACAAGCACAGCTCACATTCCGAGTTTGATATCCCTTATATCTGTGGCCATAAGGTTGAAAATTGGTCTTCATCGTGCCAAACCGAATGTAGACTATTTCATTGTCTCATATTTCGCTTTTGTACGGAAAATTGAGTTCACTATCGTATTTTATAAAAGTTCATATGAACCAAAGCATTGTTTTTTACAAAGTGGATCATTTTGGCTTGGCTGGTTTCCGATTTTTTAATTAAATTAAGTACTACATAATGGAAGAGTTCATTTGTCACGCGGGAATTGCATCTTTTTTGGATAAGCTATATGTAGTTTTCCGGTACCTTTTTTTTTTTTTTTTTTGTGCGCAGGGGAAACCCATCATGGGTGCCCCGGGTTGGGGATGTGCCTCAGTTAGCTGAAGCACCCCGGGGGTATGTGGGACTCTTACCCACTAAAACCACCTGCGATTTGCCTTCAGCCATATACGGAGGGATATCCTGGATCTGTCTAACACAGGACTCCCTCCATGACCGGCCGGTCTGCCTCAAAAGAGACCGGACTTCCACCAAAGTAAGGGAACACTCCGGCAAACTGAAGCGTTCCCCTCGGCGCCGGGACTAGCTAAGTCGGGCAGGTTCCCATCCTTGCCCGGAGCCCCGGATTAGACGGAAGTTTGGAGGTTCGCGTAACGACGCCTCCGCACTCCCGTCCTACGCCGGCGGAGCGGAACGGAGGATGGGTCATCCTCTCTGTTCCGCTCCGCGGCCTCTTTCTGCGAAAGGACGGTTTCGCAGAAAGAGACCGCCGCCTGCCAGGCCTCATCGCTCTCGAGCATGCAGCGAACCATGCTCGAGAGCGAGAGGTCCCGCCCTAGCACCGCCATGAGATCATGGCGCTGCACGGCCCAACGATCGCACACCTCGAGGGTGTGCTGGGCCGTGTCCTCCGCAGCGCCGCACTCATGGCAGGCTGGCGTAGGCTCCCTCCTGGCGACCTTACACAAGTACGCACCGAAACATCCGTGTCCGGTGAGCACCTGTGTAAGGCGGAAGGTGAGGGGTTTTCTCTTGCGACGCATCCACGCCGCAAGAACTGGGCGCAGAGCCTGAGCAGTACGTTGACCGTACTGGGCCTGCGCCAGGTCCTCACCCCACCTCCTCAACAACCACTGCTCTCCTAGCTTTCGGACCCGCCGGAGCTCCTCCCATTGTAGGCCTTCGCCCCGCGACCTCCTCTCTGAAGCGAGGAGGTGCAACTCGGCGAAAACCCTTGCCACCAGCTCCCACGGCGGGTCTCCCGCCAGGGCAGTAGCTGCCGCCCAGGAGACCGTACGGTACCCCCTGATGACCCTCACCGCTATGACCCGCTGCGCACTTCGCAGCTGGGCCTTATTACGAGCGGTGAGGGAATCCGCCCAAATTGGGGCACCGTACATGGCTATACTCCGACAGACTCCGGAGTATAACCGCCTGCAGGCTTCACTGGGTCCTCCTATATTAGGCAGGAGCCGGCCCAGTGCTGACGCTACCCTCACGACCTTCGGTCCCAACTGTTGAAAGTGTGGGCCGAAGGTCCACCTCCCGTCTACGATGAGCCCAAGACATTTAAGCGTCGGACTCATCCTGACCTCCGTCTCTCCGATAAGGAGTCGAGCTCCGGATGGGGGTCCTCTCCTTCCGGGTCCGCGGAAGAGCAGGGCTTCAGTCTTGCCTAAGCGTACCCGAAGCCCCAACCGCTCTATGCGGCTGACAACGAGGGATGCTCCCACCTCCGCCAGCCGCGCAGCCTCCTGAAAGGTCCGTCCCCGAAATAGTGCATAAGTGTCGTCGCAATAGCAGACTAGCACCATTCCGGGGAGGAGACCGCTCCGCAGGACCCAGTCATAGCCGACGTCCCATAAATCTGGGCCCACATTTGAGCCCTGAGGGACGCCGCATTCAACGCTCTGCCTCTTTAGCGACCCCGACCCATCCTCGTACTCGACCTCCCTATCAGAGAGATACTCGTTCAACAGCCTCCCGAGATACGGGGGCACCTCGAAATATTCCAGTGCCTCCCGTATTACACTGTGAGGGAGGCTGTTGAAGGCGTTGGCGATATCGAAGGACACCGCCACAACCACCTCCCCTCGGCGTTCCGCCTCTTTCGTCACCGATTTAAGACGTCTAATGGCGTCAACGGTCGACCGACCGGCCCGAAACCCGAACTGATTATCAGACAGTCCGGGTCCAGGGCCTTCCTCCAAGTGCTGAACGAGGCGGGAGGCAAGTATACGCTCAAACGCCTTGCCCACCTCGTTCAGCAACACAATCGGCCGCACCGCCGACGAACAGTCCGGTGATCGCCCGCCCTTAGGAATAAGGACGAGCCGACCTTTCTTCCATGCTCCCGGGAACTGTCCGCTCTGAAGGCAGCGGTTAAACAGTTCCCGGAGCCTATCTTCGAGGTGCACGAGAGCTAGAGCTAGAACTCTTCCGTGCACCCCGTCCGGACCGGGCGCCCTCTTCTTCCTTCGGAGACGGAACAGAACCGTCTCCATTTCGGCATCGGTGACGGGAGGCGGAACACCCTCCTCCATCGAGTCCAGCGTCCGCCGGGCCATCCGCGGCGGAGCGAAGCCTGCTGGGGGGTCCGGGAACAGCTCCCGGACGATATTCTCCAGCAGTTGCGGCTGGAGTGTCTCCGTCAATGGGGCCGACTGGGCGCGAAGTTTGTCTCGCGCCCGTTTGTACGGTCGGCCCCAGGGGTCGTTCTGAAGCCCCTCCACCAGCTCCAGCCACGCTCGCTCCTTGGCCCGACCGATGGCCAGCTGCAGGATCTCCCTTTTTGCCCGGTAGACCCTATACAGCCGGTCATCACGCTCCACGTCCTGGGGGCGGCGCCGCCTGCTGCGACAAAAGGCGCGACGCGCCGCATTGCAGGCGGTGCGAAGGTCCGCCAATTCTGTCGACCACCAGTATACTGCCCGCCGAGGCGGGGGAGGACCCCAAACTCTAGGCATGGCTGCTCGGCAAATGCTATGTAGAACTTTGCCGAAACAGCCAGCCATTTCTTCCACCCCCATGGCCTCAGACGACGGGAAGCTCCAGCGACCGACTATAGCCGCCTCCTCCGCCAGTTCCCGGTTGAGCTTTGAGAGAGCCCAACGCGGGAATACACTACGTCCCCCGAAGCGCGATGCTGGACTCGATGCGGAGGCCGAAGACACCTCGAACCGTATGTAGCGATGGTCCGAGAGTGTCTCCACCTCCGTCAGCACCCTCCAACCCTCCACCCTGCGCGCGACGGCGGGAGTGGCGAACGACAGGTCCACCACTGAACCGCCCGTCCGCCGCACGCAGGTCAGGACTGTCCCTGTATTGAGTAGAGACAGTCCCGAGGCCAGAGCCCACTCCTCCACCTCTCTCCCCTTCGGGTCAGTGACAGGGGAACCCCACGCCGCGGACTTAGCGTTAAAGTCCCCTGCCACTATCACGGGGAGGGGGGCTAGCCTTCTAATTAGCGGCCCTAGAGCATTGAGGAACTGCTGTAGGGCGGCTAAGTTGCGGTTCGGGGAGAAATAGACTCCGATTATAGCGTATTCTCCCCAAACCGCCACCACGTACCCGGGACCCCTCATTCTGGGTATGAGGGGACGGCCGGCGCCTGGCCTCACTATTATGGCCACGGAGCCCTGATCATCCCCAGCCCAATGCGGCTGAGGAGGTACATAATAGGGCTCCGCCAACACTGCCACGTCGATATGCCACTCCGCCATCGACTGCAGGAAGAGGTCCTGAGCCGCGGCGCAGTGGTTACCATTACCCTGAAGGAAACACAAATGTCCAGGCATTAGTTGGGCATTTGGGCCTCAGGCGACGCCGCTCCTCTCCCCGTTGATCTCGGAGTGGAGGAGAATTTACCACGGACAGGTGGGGGGTTGCATGATCTACCCCCCATTACATGATCCGAAGGGCGGCCTGCATCTGTACAGACCGCACACTTAGGCTTGGCAACTTGACACTCGGACATGTTGTGTCCAGGTAGACCGCAGCGATAACACAAATTGCTGCGGTCCTTCATTGTTGGTGGACACAACGCGGCGAAGTGTCCCATTCCCAAACATCTGAAGCAGTGATTGGGACGTGCGTCAACAAGGTGGAACACGACTTTGCTCCACCCAACAGCAATGCTGCCCAGTGATACTAGCTTTTTAGCCGCTGTCACTGGGCAACTCATGCGGGCAAAGCCCGTGCCCATCGTGCCCCGTTGGATCTCTCCCACCCATATCTGAGTGGAGAGACATCCCCCCTCCCTAGCGACGGCGGATTTTACCGACTCCACTGTCGCAGCGTCAGACAGGCCCGTGATTTTAAAATCGGCACATTTCACGGGCCTGGAAACGTCCACCTCCTCTGCGAGAACCTCGGAGAGGCGGGCCGCCAACGCATCCGCCTTTTCGTGGCTGGTGGAGCCAGGGATCTCAATGACCCTGGCTCCCGTAGCTGCCTGTCGGATTCGGAGGGGGCCGATACCCAAGTCGTCCAGCTTGATGGACAGCTCTGCCTTTTGCAAGACAGAGCTGTAGGTCGAGCCGCTGCTGACCGCTTCCGGTTTCAGCTTAACAACAACGGCCGTGGAGCGGGGCATGACGACCTTGGGCGCCTTCTTCACCGGTTTCGGGGCAGGCACCGGTGCCGTCTTCTTCGGCGCCTTTCGGCGGACAACCTCAGTCCATTGGGCCGGGGACTCCTCCGAGGGACTCGCAGCTGCTGCTGTTGCTACAGGTGCCTCTTTCGAGACACTCGTTGATGTAGTGGCAACCGTTGTCGAAGCAGACGGGCCGGTGTCGAATTGCTCCCGAGGTTTCAACCCCTTACCCTTACTCTTGCCCTTTTTAGGCCTAGCTGGGACAGGGGCCGAAAGCACCTCCGGGCGCACCGGAAGAGCCGGAAAATCCTCACGTGTCACGCAGTGAGTCGCAGGTATCGACATCACCGGTGAGGCGTCCCGGGACGGCAGGGCAACCGGCGCTGGATTAGCAGCCTGTAGAGCTCCCCTTTCCTGAGCAGCCCTCCTTTTGTCAGCTGCCAGGGGTGGGCGCATAGGAGCAAGAGGAGGTAAACGCTCCTCCAATGCTGCCAAACGCTTGTCCACTAAACTGCCCACTAAACGGGCAACATTCCGCTCCAGGACGCCCAGCTGCTCGGTGGACATCGGAGAGCGCTTCTCCTTAGCTGCCTCCGTCCGGCTCTCTTCAAATTCGCGCTTGTAGGCGCGCACTTCCTCCCGGAGATTCGCCAACTCTCTTTGAAGCCGACTATTATCAGCTTTGAGACGGCGAGTCTCCTCCGCTTCAGTACGCGCTCCAAGCGTGTCCAACACCAGCCTCACTGTAGACGTGGCCCGCTTGATTTTATTAGCATAACCACCCTTCAGGTTGGAGGATTTGTTTACAAGGCTGAGAATCTCCTGGAGATTACTCTCAGCAGCGCGCATCAAATCCTCCGGCCCCATCACCTCGACATCTATATCGAGGGGGCCTGGTGGAGTAGGTTCCGCCGTAACCACCACCTCTTTTCTGGACCTCCTATCAAGGGAGGCAAGAAAGTCCGCCTCCTTGGCCTCCTTCGCTCTATTTCTGAGCTCCATACGAGCAGCAGAGATTCTACTCGCAGAGCCACGAGTTTTCCCTCGTTTGGCGACATGGGGCTTAACAGTCTTGTCAGACCCCGCACCAACCCCCTCCGTATCGGAGCCAGAAAGCTCCGAAAAAAGCCGCTTAGTCGCGACCAATTCCGACTCCGACATGGAGGGTATGGACTCCGTCCCCAAAAGCTCTTCGATGAATATGCCCGCTTGGGCCGAACCCCTCGAAGGACCATCACTCCTTTTCCCCCCATCCTGTCCATCCTTACTACAAACCCCCCTATCATTCCTAACCTCCTCCAAGATCTGCTCATTCCCAGACCTCTCATCGCCATAAAAGGCCAAAAACTCCTCATCAGAAGATCTGTCCCCCCCTCCATTAGATCCCCCCCTTCATCTCGTACTTCCCCCTGCGTTCGTCTACCTCCTTTCGGCATATCCCGTCAATCTACCACTCGAAGACTCAAGCAGCTAGCGAGATGGGATATCGCCAAGTTTTAAAATCTTAGATCTAACCTATAACTACAATTAAACCTAAGAAAACCAACACCAAAATACACCAAAAATAAAGAGAAAACCTAAAACTATATTTATAGCCTACTCCCCACCCCGTTAGAGGTCAGTCCCGCAAAGAAACACCGGGACAAACTCGTCGACCAGCGTCTCTCTACTTGGATGACCTACTAACAATTTCGTTATAAAAACGAAAAACACAAAAAATTAAATAACTCAAAAACCACTTGGGTTTTTGAGTTGCAACCAACAGTGAAAAATCGGTGACCAGAACGCGCATCGAATGACACCATGAACTTAAAAATCCGTAAGCAAGCATAGGCTCCGCCCCGGAAAGTTTAAGCTTAGTTTTCCGGTACCTACTCAAAGTTATCTATACCAACATTAATTTACCAATTCCATTCGGTCACAGTAAAAAGGTCACAGACAGACAGAAAAACTCCAATTGGGATTTTTTATATCAGTATTAATTTATATCAGTTAGCTTTTTTTTATATAAAATTGGGGGACGGCTTGACCCAGAAGTAGGACAGCATTCCTACTTCTGGGTCAAGCCGTCCTCCAATTTTTTTAAATACTTTATTAAGTAAATCCTTAATTATAATAACCTAATAAAAAAGGCCGTTGAAACACTAAAACGTAGCAATTATGCAAATACTTGTCGCAAAAATGTAATAACGCTAAGTTCTATATTCTATGCAGAGCTATTAGTACAATGAGCTCCACACACATACTATACAGCATTGTTTATCAACCGTTTTTGTGATGCGACCCCTGGTGTGAAAAAATATTTCGCGACGCGCTAACGCGTTTATGAATACATAATAATATATCCTTTTATTTAAATGTTCTTTTTAATCATTATTGTTTGTTTTTACTGAAATAGTTTTTTCAAATTCAGGCGACCCCTCTACACAAGCTTACGATCCCCCGGTTCGCATCCTACCGGTTGAAAAACACTGCTATACAGTATACACATATGCACATAAACTATACATACGTCAGACAGGCACTCAGCTAGATCAAATGACTGTGAAATGCGACAAAATGTCGCATGCTCTTTGTTCCGTACATCGCCTCGTTATGGTAACGCGCAACGTTATTTGAACTTATTTCCTCAAAGTGACAAAGTAAAAAGATATTAGAGAAAAATCACGTTTGAAGGGGTAACTTCTTATATACGGGGTGTTATAGAACTAATAAATCATACTTTAGGGTGTGTTTTTCTTAAATTGAGTTCACTGTAAAATTTGCAGCACAGAGCGAGTTACTCTTTTGTATGAGCTTTATTCTTTAACGAAATCTAGATAAACCTTCCACTTGATAACTCCTAAAAGGCAACCACGCCCGAAACTCCATAGTTGGTGGACGTTCTTACCTCTATGGGGTCACGTCACATACAGGAAAACTTTCATAAAATGATGAAAGTCTGGCTGCTCCTGGCTTTTTCTGTTTTTTATAATTATAAATATGAAAATATTTGTCTGTTCATGGGAGTACCGAGGGGGGGCAGGGGGCCTAACCCCCCCCCCCCCCCCCCCCCTGGCCCAAAACCTGGGTACGTCCATGTCTGTAATCTCATTACACGCTGAACCGATTTGGATGAAAAGCACGTTCTACTTACAGACGTAAAGTAAATTTAACGTTTTAACAATGACGACTTAGCTATAAATACCTCTGACGTACAGGCTATTGTTTAATTTTTGTCTGTTTGTTATTTTAAAGATAATAAAACAGTTGGCATCGATCGACCGTCGTAATGCTCCCTGAGTCAACAAACACGGTTTAAACTCAGGTAAAACGACAAATAACTGTTTGATAAACTGTTTATGTTCTAATTGTAGCAAATGTACACAAATAATGACCGTGACGTACAAACCTACAAGCATCTTATGGCACTAATGAATGGATGATTTTGTCATGAGGAATTGAGGACATAATATATTATGTACTGACAAAGCCAAAGTAACACGTGATTCTACTAATTTCTACACTATTAATTAAAGACAATTTTTTATTATTTTCTTTATTATAATAAAAACAGTTAAGTATATATCTTAAAAATAAGTACTTACAATAATTAGATAAACAATAGTGATAAACACATCCCACACCATTCGATCACTAATATACAAGATACACAGTCCGCGGCAAAAAACGACGTCACTCAAAGAGCACCAAACGCAATATTCTGGTGGACTTTCGATTTAGCAGTGCTCGAACGCTCCGCTGGGAAACATGCCCCAGTGCTCGTTCAACAATCGTAAAAATCATACGTGTTTAAAACGCAAAAAAAGGATGGAATTTCATATTTCCGGAAAGTATTAATTTTATCCTAATATATTTTATACAATTGTATTATAAATATTGGTATTTCGTTAAGAAATCAACAAAAACAGTTTTAAAATTAAGTTGTAAATAAATCAACACGAGGTATAAACCATCTCAATTGCGAATACTCATACTAAAGGTACTTATCGTAGTTTATCATGCCCACTTGAAATGTTCGGGTTATACACTGTGTTTCTGTTCCATTTGGTGGAGTCGCTATTAATTATTACTTATTTTTATGAGGAATATAATATTTTTTCGTTTACTCGAGATCCAATTAGATGTGGAGATTGGATATCAGCAAAGCACGGCAAAGAAAGAAAAATTTTTCAAGCCGACTTTAACGAGAGGTATACAAGTATATTTTAGTTAATTATAAAATTAAACATATTAGAACAACATAATATTACAAGTAAAAATAATTACTCCACACTTTATACATTAAACTTCGGAAAAATTAAAAGATGGACTATTAAAATTATTACAATCAACAAAAAAATGTTGAACAGTTCGACTCTACTCATACTTCACTTCGCCCTGTTCCAGCGGCGAAGTGCGGCCGTAAAATTGAAGTGCTTTTTTGAATTTAAACTTTAAGATATATACGCGGATGGTTGAATTTAGTTTGAAGCGTGCGTCGTTTGTAAAAATTTATTGCTTTGTAAACACACATGTACATTGTTGTATAAAAAGATCTTTAATTACTATGATTAAGGTTGATTTTAGATAAATGTATACTTTTTTAAACTCAATTACTCGGCGACAGGTTTTCGAGAGGTTTTGTATGGGATTGTGTATCTTGTATATTAGTGATCGAAGCCCACGCCATTGTTTGCGACGTGACAAAAAGAATACATAAAAATTG
Organism: Aricia agestis; assembly: GCF_905147365.1. Taxonomy (NCBI): domain Eukaryota; kingdom Metazoa; phylum Arthropoda; class Insecta; order Lepidoptera; family Lycaenidae; genus Aricia; species Aricia agestis. The sequence continues at coordinate 1,069,064 of NC_056417.1, forward strand.
CAAGAGGGAAAAATACATATAATTTAATTTTAAGTGATTCATTTCCTGTACAAATAATATTCTGAAGTCTAAACGCAAAAATATAAACAACAATATAAGTGATATAACAGCTAAATTTTAAAACTAAGCCAGCTATGAGCTAAGTTAATAAAGGTTTTCTAATTATATTTTAAATGGTCACAGACATGTTTTTTCAATCCATACTTGCATACCAATATTATAAATGCGAAAGTGTGTCTGTCTGTCCGTCTGTCTGTCTGTCTGTCTGTTACCTCTTCACGTCCAAACCGCTGATCCGATTTTGCTGAAATTTGGTATGGAGATACTTTGAGTCCCGGGATAGGGCATATTATGTAGGATACTCTTTTTTCCCGGACGGAGAGACGGAGACGCCAACGGAGTTGCGGGCGGCATCTAGTCCTACAGTCATACTAAAATTATTGAATATAAATTTGTCCTCAAATGCCATCAATCATCATAGTCAGATTTTATTTTATTTAACCTGCAACATTATTATATACATATGACTTTTAGTATACTCCTGATTGTGCTTGTTACACACCACCCAACTGCCTTCCAACTGAAGACTTTTTGCATAATAGGGTCATCAGTCAAAAGTTAAATAAAGTTAAATGAGCGGTAGTCAAGAAAAGCGACGCTCTCTTTTAAAAAAGGTACACAAATATCTTGTAATTATAATTTTCTCGAGACTAAACTACAGCAGAAAGATAAAAAAATATACACCAATGTAGGTTTAGCGATGATTATTCTTATATTATTATTGTCCAGACTGTCTGAAACACTTTATTGGATCAACGCCCAGCGGTAATAGGTTTGGACTTCAACTGTCAAGATTAACTGATTTAGTTTGTATCAGTTCATAATCAATGCTTCCGTCTCTAATTTAATTAATAATAATAAAAAAAGCGGCCAAGTGCGAGTTGGACTCGCCCATGAAGGGTTCCGCAGCAGCAATAAGGTTTATTTTAATGAAATTAAAAGGTTTTTGATTTATTTTTATATTTCAGTTGATTCAATGAAAATTAATTTAAGGTTTACCATTTATGACATACCCGCTGTTACCCGCGACTTCGTCCGCGTGGACTGTTTATAGTAATTGTTCCCGTACATCGATTGAGTCGTTACGCGCAAATCAGAAAAGTCAGTTATATTGTGTGGGATCCGCACACTTACGGGACAAAAAACATTCCTTGTCCCAGATTCAAATTAGTATCTCCAATCAAGAAGGCAAGAATCATAAAAGTTTATTGTGCGGGAACCGTATATTTTCCGGGATAAAAAGTATCCCTTGTCCTTTCCTGAGACTGAAAGTACTGCCATACCAAATTTCATCAAAATAGATTGAATAGTTAAGGCGATAATCATAAAAAATTATTGTGCGGGAACCGTACATTTTCCGGGACAAAATTAGTATTCCTTGTCCTTTCCCGAGACTCAAAGTATCTCCATACCAAATTCCATCAAAACAGATTGAATAGTTTACGCGCAAATCACAAAAGTATATTGTGCAGTAACCGTACATTTTTCCGGGACAAAATGTAACCTATGTTCTTTTTCGGGTCTCAAAATATCTTTATACCAAATTTCAGCAAAATGGGCCGAAATATAACGTTCCGCGCAGCTTCGCCCGCGTAAATTAGATATTTCACAGACAAATTAGTCCACAAAAAATAGTATATGATCGTTCACGTGGTCTATCTGTGCCAAATAACAGAAAAATGGCTCTAGTAGTTCGTGAGATAAGCCCTTTCAAATAATTTCCCCGTTTTTTTCAACGTTTTCCTCTATTTCTTCGCTCCTATTAGTCTCAGCGCAATAAAATATATCCTATAGCCTTTCTCGATAAATAGGCTATCTAACACTGAAAGAATTTTTCAAATCGGACCAGTAGTTCCTGAGATTAGCGCGTTTAAATAAGCCCTTTCAAATAATTTCCCCCCGTTTTTTCCACACTTTCCTCTATTTCTCAGAGCCTATTAGTATTAGCGTGATAAAATATAGCCTTCCTCGATAAATGGGCTATACAACACTGAAATAATTTTACTAGTACTTCCTGAGATTAGCGCGTTCAAACAAACAAACAAACAAACTAACAAACTCTTCCGCTTTATAATATTAGTATAGATAAAAAAAAACTGCTTGCTAGATATCGTCCAAACCAAATATCGTTGGTAATTTTTATAGTAATGTACATCATATATTATTTTTAGACCTATCATGCCCCTACTTTAGAAGTAAGAGGCGGGGGGGACACACATTTTACCACTTTGGAAGAGTCTCTCTCGCAAACTATTCAGGTTAGAAAAAAATTATATTAGAAACCTCAATATGATTTTAAAGACCTATCCGTAGATACCCCACGTATCACGTATAGGTTAGATGAAAAATTTTTTTTTTGTTTCAGTTGTGCCTATGGGGACCCTAAATTTTTTTATAATTTTTCCATTTTTGTATCAAAATCTTAATGCGGTTCACAGATTACATCTACTTGCCAATTTTCAATAGTATAGCTCTTATAGTTTCGGAGAAAAGTGGCTGTGACATACGGACGGACAGACAGACAGACAGACATGACGAATCTATAAGGGTTCCGTTTTTTGCCATTTGGCTACGGAACCCTAAAAATACGTGTGTGCTTGTGTGTACTTGGGGACTGCTGTGGTAAAGCTATTGCATAGCATTTTTTATCAACTTATGCAAATATAATTCTCATACGTTTAGTCGCACGCACGTCGCACATAAACACCGTGCCGAAGTCTGGCAACGCTGTGCCGGTCGGAGTTGGGGGTGTTAGGTTTTTTCGTTACGAAATTTCTCGATTCGGTCCCCGCGCACAAAGCTCGCAATAAAAGCTATACAATAGCTTATTAAACAAAATACTTGAAGTTCAACATTTCTTCTGCCATTTAAAGACAAGTGAATGAAATAAAGAAAATAACTGCTTGCACTCGGAAAGCGCCGGTAGGAAGAAAGAGTGTCCTAGAGAAAAGAGCACCATGTCGCTAAAGAAGTTTTCTCTTCAAAAATGTTAGAAACCCCCGATCCCACTCTACCCTTTATATCTGAGGCCTTAGGAACTTGTTGCATATTATTATTACGTATCAACAATTTTAACAAAAGCTCTATCACGTTTCTCCACATGTGACAGTTATACAATGAACAACATCAACATGTAGTGGAAACGTGCGTATTCCTATACGCCTACATCCACAATATTGGAATTGTGGATTACCTTTAAATTGAAAATATTGTAACAGGATTAAGGAAAACCTAAAGAGTTAAGACGCCTTGCCGCTGGATACACCTATGACGTATATGAAGATTTTATTTTTTTTATGAAATAAGGGGGCAAACGAGCAAACGGGTCACCTGATGGAAAGCAACTTCCATCGCCCATGGACACTCGCAGCATCAGCTGCAGGTGCGTTGCCGGCCTTTTAAGAGGGAATAGGGTAATAGGGGAGGTTAGGGAAGGGAAGGGAAGGGAATAGGGGAGGGTAGGGAAGGGAATAGGGTAGGGGATTAGGCCTCCGGTAAACTCACTCACTCGGCGAAACACAGCGCAAGCGCTGTTTCACGCCGGTTTTCTGTGAGAACGTGGTATTTCTCCGGTCGAGCCGGCCCATTCGTACCGAAGCATGGCTCTCCCACGTATATAGCATGCTAATGCCCAAGATTGGAACAGTTGACGCTCATTCACATTTTACCTCCGTCCATACTAATATCATAAATGTGAAATGTCTGTCTATCTGTCCGTCTGTCTGTCTGCCTCTTTACGCCCAAACCGCTGAACCGATTTGGCTGAAGTTTTGCATGGAGATACTTTGAGTCCCGGGAAAGGACATAGGATACTTTTTGTCCTACAAAAATGCACGGTTCCCGCGCGACAAATGAATTTTTGCGCAACGGAGTTACATGCTTTCCGTATCTAGGGAAGTAGACCAGGATCACAGCATTATTAATTCCGGGCAATCCCATCATGGATAGGCTGATGATGATGATAACCTATATATTGATTGTGTACGCGGCATGAGGTGTGTGCAGCGCTCGTTATAAATAGCTCCGCCGAAACTGACGGCCGATGACGTCGCTCCTGCCGGCCAACAGGTACTGCACATTATTTACATATTTGGGAAATTCCCAATGAAAGAATCAAGAAGAGATAAAAGTCTAGAGATAAATCTATTACTACGTAGATACCTAGTTGGATTCGGAGCCTAACCTAAAATTTTACCACGGAATAAAAGGTCATGATTTTATGTTTCATAGATCGGACGATTTTAATTATTATTTAAAGCGGTACATTTAAACTTTAAAGTAGTGTTTGTTCCGTACTTAATATAACCCAAAGCCCACACTTAGCATGGACATCATGGTAAAGGTTTCTTTCTTCGGAAGACATTTCTTTCTTATACAGGGTGTAACAAAACTAAATGATAATACTTTAGGTGTGCATGTGTTCCTTGGACCTTGTAGAGAGTTCACTGTGAAAGTAACAGCGATGAAAGACCTATTTTTTTTCGCTTTTGTATGGGTTTTGTACCTTGTAGAAGTGACAAACTAAGAAAGGAAATCAGTCCCTTTGTATGTAGAATCTGTATGTGTTTTTCTTACGCTTTTCTACTTTGAAGATGGCGCGATGAGTTAGAAATACGAGCCAGACCATAAAGTTAATATACCTAGCGGAATAGAGAAACATAGGCCTGAGCAAGAGAGATGTCACTATCAGTAACACTGCGTGGTAAAAATAGACGTGTGATACATGACAGCAGCACTCTTTTTTTGACGTCCAGTCGGCACGTGCCGCACGTTGACAATTTAATCAAGTGTATACGTACACATATTTTTACACACATATGAAACCAATTTCGGTTTCGTTTGACAGCTCGAGATTGTTGCTCTATTCTGCTAGGTATATTAATTTTATGAGCCAGACTGACCTATGGCTGCGTTAGTTCGAGAGGAGTGGAAAGCTTACTGCCGCACTAAGAGACTTTAATTGCTAACTGTCATTAAATGAGTAATTTTACATAAGCCCCATACATTATCTGCCAAAAACATTTAACTAAAATAAGTAATTCTAGATAAGTATTATAATTCGTCTCTGAGTACCGCAGTTAGACTGGGAAGACCTTTGCCCAGCAATAGGATAGCATAGAGTTAAAAGTGTACTTTAGTCAGGACATGCAGCCTGCAGGTGTGATGATGATGATATTAGCGGTATTTCGCTCAGCCGCAGCTATGTCATTGTTTACGGCGCGATCGACAGAACAATAAATAGTTAACGATTTCCGACCGTGTGATCTACAAAGCGTCGCTACTCTCCTAGTCTCACTAATTTACTGGCGGAAAACTGTTTGATTTCGTAACGGAAAAATACAAGTTTCCCGAGATAGGCAAACATTTTTTCCAGTGATTCAATTCGCCAACAAATACAGTTTGGCGGTTTTTAGGATAAGGACATACATATAATGGAATAAATACTTTAAAAAAAAATTAAGCGCTTCTTGCAAAATTGCATTTCAGTGCCCGTTTCCATTATTCTAGTAGTAGCTCTGGTTGGATCACTGGATAATGTAAATCGGTAATAAGCTATATCCACACTGTGCACTTTCATCTTCAATTTTCGTCATCAACTTTCATATTGGCGCATTCAATAATTGAATGCGTCTAGGAACGCAACGCCAATATTGTCATTTTTGAAGTTTTGGATACGGTCAGAGGGCATGCATCGCGGGCATGCCTCACGTTCGCTGTTGACTGCGCTATAATGCATGCCCTTGACGAACAGAAAAAGGCACAATGTGGACAAAGCTATTGTCGCTTTCGCTTATAGGCCATTCTTTTTAACATTCAATTGTAGAATGTAGATGCTGCTAAAACGTTTATGATGTTTATGGAATTGTACAGTAAATAGGCGTGTATATTTCCAAATAGGCTATATTTATATACAAAGGCGGCAGTATAAATAAATTATTGGGGAATAAATAACACGCGCGCTGAGTATGACATCAATATTTAAAGTACAGACAGCAACAAAATTCCTTAGAAAAAAAAATTTAAAACTTATTCGCTATAATATCCATCCCATAAGATCCGTACTTTTTATTATTTATACGTAGCTTAAGTCTTACTTCTGAGTGTAATAATTTTTAGTTACATTTTTTATTTATATATCAAAATGTTAGTGGTCGAGGACAGAGGTTATATTATAATATGATTAGCAGAAAACGTTGCTATTGAATCAAAAACTTGACTACGAGAAAAATTTTAGCGCTGCATAATAGAGTGAGTAATAAGTGATTTACTAAATAAATTCACAAAGAAAGTTGAATGTATTTCATTGGTAATTATAATTTATCGTTCGAAAACACAAACATTTTACGTTGGGTCAACAATTTTCAACAAGGATCAACAAGCAAATGAATCATGAATACTCAAATATGATTTAAACATAGCTGCTGACTGTACAATATTTCAGTACGCGTATAAATCAGCGATATTAACTGCAGCGTTGTGGGCTGATGATGATTAAAAGCGGGATGATGTACGAGACTTTTATATCGTGTGCTGAAAGACCGCGTTCTTTATTATATGACTTAATTTGTGAGTTGTCACTTTTTCACACTAGTGTACTTTCTTTGTTAAAGGCTAAGATGTTTTCTCTAACTTTTACCCGATGGTGTTGAAGCTGAGGAAGGGTGATAATTTTGATAAGTGTGTTTTCATGTCCTATCGTAGCGCCTAAACTATTGATACGATTTTATTGTAAGTAATAAGTATGATACCATTATATCATAATGATAATATTATGATATATGAAACCTTATGTACCAATTTTCTGAAATAAATTATTTTGATTGTGATTCTAATATATTATTAAAATATCTAGGCCCGTTAAGATGGAGTTTATACTTTACGTAGTCCAAGCCCATGCAATTATTTTAAATTGCTCCTCCAGCACTGCTACTTTTGCAGCGAACTCAATACAAGCGATAAATACAAATAACAAATCCGAAAATATAATCACTTTGTTTTGTGACAACTGACAACTGTATAAAAAGGTTTTCATGAGTTTCTCACTAAAAGCACATTTTCTTTCTCAAATTGAGTATTTTTTTTCAGCGAGAGATTGAAATCGACGAGCGGGAGGTTGTTGATGATGATGATGATTATCTGTAACGGTAATAAAGGTGGCAAATCAATACAGCAGAGATAAGCTGCTAAGTGATTGTGATAGCGCCCGCGACTGAAACTGTCTAGTACTTGACACTCACTTGACAGCCTATCGACACTCACTTGACAGACTATTTACACTCACTTGACAGACTATTGACAGTCACTTTAAAGGTATCGAGGGGTTGATATTGGAGTATCAATTACATTATTGTTTTACAATTTTAATTAAATTTTATTTTTTCAACCAAAAAAAATGGTGACGCCCGCTACACGCCGAAACTCGCGCTGGAACCGTACATTTTTCCGAAACAAAAGCTTCCCTTCTCTCATAGTGTCTCCATACTAAATCGGTTCAGCGTGAAACAAACAGACAGACAAACACATTTTTCTAACCAGCATAAGTATTATTACGACCAAATGCCTAAACTCCGTCTAACCAAAAACTATTGTCTGCTATTGTTGTTCCAATTTATTTATAACCATCGCTTGGGCACGGGCGCCTGGTACGTATCACTTGTCAATCATATTGCGCGTGGGGTCCGATCACTCATATTGATGTGTTTATCTCCAGCCCTGCTATGTTATCCTAGTACAATGGGAGTTAAAAATAACGCTTGTTTACCAGACTTCCAAATAGTTTCTTAGAATTGGTACCATTAGAACTGCTTGACTACAAAATAGGTCGCAAAGTTTTTCCTGTAGAACTATCATAAACATGGGTAGGATTTTTTCAGGATTAGTAGGATAATAAACAGTATTTTTTTCACATTACTAAGTAATATTATGTTCTTGATAAGTTTGCAAATAATAATTAAAGCTAAATTAAAGAATGCTTAGCTTAACTATCATAATAAACATGTAACAAGTACTGCCTCCCCTTATTAATAAAATAATTTACACAGCGAATAACTTCGTCTTCTTGTCTTTCTCTGATATATTAATAACGTCACATCACAAACAAAGACAGCTGACATTGAATGCTGCGTACATACTTTTATTAGCATTTTTTGCGCATGAATAAGCCCATTTATTGAATATTCAAAGGGATTTTCTCAGATTTTTCATTTCCAACGTTTTTCAAAGATCTCCCGCCACAAAGGATCTACGTGATCAGGGATAACCGAATACCTTGGTCAGGTATTTCGGTATCTTCGTATCTTCACGGGCGGTTGGCTGCGCCCCCACGTGTGATTCGGGCTGCAATACCTTCATGTTATAATGTAATGGGATGAAAACTTGAAAAAGAAAGTATTAGGATACTTTCCTTTGTAAAGATTTTACATTAAACCTATTTAGTTTCGACGTAAGAGAATTTTTTCAAAAGAAAAGAAGATTTTCAAAAAATATTACTTATCAGTTTTGCTTGAATACGTCAAATTAATATTAGTATTTTCGTTAAAGTTAACTAACGATATTTAAGCATAATATTATAATCGAATGCTTATATTAGACGTTTAGAAAAAAAAACCTATAACCTAAGGCTAAAATTGGCTAACAGAATAGCATCCTATATTCAGAGATGATGAGAACTGATTTAAGTTTGAGTTTTTTCTTAATCTTCTGGTATCTATTATAAATTATAATAGACTAATTTCTCCACTTTTTAATTGATGTTATTATACAATATACATATAAACGTTCCTCTTTAATCACTCTATCTATTAAAGAAAACCGCATCAAAATCCGTTGCGTAGGTTTAAAGATTTAAGGGAACAAAGGGACATAGGGACAGAGAAAGCGACTCGTTTTACACTATGTAGTGGTCCCAGAAGTTTAATAATAATTATTATTGATATATATTACAATATTATGTCTTTACATGCACACGCTCTTCTGATTATTATGACAACAGTTGATTCTAATACACCTTATACCACTTCCCACTGTACAATCTCTTATATTATTACAGTTTACTTACTTTGTGCAATTTTTTTATAACTAGCTAAAAGCTGAGCTTTGTGAGGGCTCGCGTCGTCACACCTTGACTGACTGGTGATAACACACTTACATAATTATAAATAAAAAATACTATGTTAAAGCACAAATTAATAGGCGTGATTAGTGATAGTTTTTGGTAAAAAACGTTTTCGTGTTTCACTAAGTGTAAACATTGTGTAATGTACTAGGGCTCTGATCCTTACATCCTAAAAAGAAAACTACAATTTTACGAGTAGCTTTACCGGTAATCTCGCTTTAATTACTAACAAATTAAGTTTAATGTTGCGTTAAATTAATTACCAGATGGCCCTGTTTTGTGTACTCAGTGTTAAATAGGACAAACCTGCGGCTAAATTTTACTGGATTTGAAGGCAAAATAACTACTAATGAAGTTATAACAGTCAAATATAGCTTTAAGAACAATCTATAAAGTGCAATGAAAAGTAACAAAATATGTAAATTGTTCCTACAAATAAAGAAACGTACCCTGCGAAATCTGCAACATCTGTGTTTCTTTGTCCGTACTCTATGAACCTTGATAATAATAATTATCCATCATGCACAACGTGGAGAGATATCTTTATGAGAATAACATTTTTAGGGTCCCGTACCCAAAGGGTAAACGGAACCCTATTACTGAGACTTCGATGTCTGTCCGTCTATCTGTCTCCTGGCTGTATCTCAAGAACCGCTAGAGCTAGACTTCTGAATTTTTTACAGATTGTGTATTTCTATTGCCGCTATAGCAACAAATACTAAAATTAAAATAAATATTTAAGGGGCTCCCATACAACAAACATATTTTTTTTGGCCTTTTGTGCTCGTAATCAATAATAGCAACTGCTTGAAATTTTCACAGCATCCTTAATTATATTTGTATTTTAATGATTGATAATAATATTAACAAAAAAAATATTTAAGGGAGGCTCCCATACAAAAAACACAATTTTTTGTACGGGAGCCTACTTTCGCTCTATAACGGTACGGAACCCTTCGTGCGCGAGTCCGACTCGCACATGGCCGATTTTTATTACAATTACGAGTATACCGAGACTGCATCAAAATTATATCGTAACTGTATTATAAGATTGTTTAGCCTTACGTTACAAAATAGGCAACCGAGAGATAAACACCCTGAATTCACAAACCATTTCACGAGGATATGCGCAACTTTGTCCACAACTTTATGCCAACCACATAAGGCTCAATATCGCAACTTTGAACAAACATGTGAGGCTTGTGAGGCAGTTATCTACAGAACTCGTCACAACTGTATACAGCTTTATCTGTCAGATAGTTTCATACTTTGAATCAACAATACACTCGTGTTGCCTCATGCTAAGTTAGTTTAAATCCGTTCTAGTTTTATAAATGAGAATGTGTGTGTATCGCAGACACAATAGATTTTCAATTGATATGCGGCAACCGGCTGCCGCTTGAGAATTGATGGGTTAATGTTCATCAAAGGTCTACGCGTCGAATCGGCTAGCCGTTTAACTAGATAGCTGTACTATATAGTTAAATGGCTAGCCACATACTACAAAGGAACATAAAATAATTATTACAGATAATAATGGTGTGTCGGGGACTCCCAGTCTGTCCACGCCCTGTAATTACTGAAACAACAACTCCACGAACATACAACATAGTCCGACATTGTACAATATCATACATCTTACTACGTAATACATTGTATCTAATACTTCATACATCTATTAATACATACTTAGAGCGACTGTCTATTACCTCTTCACGCCCAAACCACTGAACCGATTTTGCTGAAATTTGGTATGGATATACTTTGAGACCCGGGAAAGGACATAGAATATTTTTTATCCCGGAAAATAGTACGGTTACCGCGCGATAAACGAAGGAGTTACGGGTGCCGTTCGTAATACATTGTATCTATTATTGTAAAATGTGTTATAATAATTTATATTGTATACTTTTCATCTGGATTTTTATCTTTTTAAACAATTTTCCTTTTTAATTTTTCCATATTTCATCGCAATACAATCTGAGATATAAAAAAATCATCAATTTTGTTAGGCTCGCTAAAACGCAAGAACGGCAGAACCAATTTGGCTAATTTTAGCCTTGAAATATCTTAGGAAGTCCGTGAAAGGTTATAATTTATAGGAGGCTGTTAGTCTTATTGACTTAGACTGTGAGGTCGTGGATAGATTAAATAAAAGAAAATCACTTTTATATTGCGCTTTATTTAGGTTAAGCGCATTCGGTAAGGCACGTCTATACTCCGAGGAGTAAAGGAGAGAAGTGTAAAATATTTAACAGTAAAATAAACTGTGACCTGCAGGGTGAACAAAAAACGTTCCCATGCCAAATGTGAACCTGACCATTTAAACTAAAAACAGCCCATAATAAATTATAGTTTTATGGCTTTGGTAACATTGAGTACCCTTGTTTTAAGAATTATTAGTCGTTTATTATACTTCACACAATTTCTTGACAGCAATGTTAACATGTGGCATGTGAGACTCAAATGGTACTTCACTTTCTCAGAACCTAAATCTTTCAATACGATATCAAAAGACAGGAATTTTTGTATTCGAATTTAAGTAAATTCGACACGCCCCCTCAAAAATTAATGTCTTTTGAATTAAATTCAAAAGTAATATAAACCTAAAATAAAATTGCCTAAATCTCAAAACATTAAAAGTAATTTAAATTAAGTACAATTTAAAATACATTGAATAATACCTAATTAACGTTACCTTCCGTGCACTTTAACCTTGAAATCCGGGGAGATACAAAATGATCCAATATTTATTGCTAGGATGAGGGAAACCCCAGAAAAACCTCACCAGATCATTAAATAATTAATTACTATTAGTATTTATTGAAACATTATAAAACATTATTCTTCCACATTCGTGTCCCGCAGGTCGCGGAACCTGGCTGCTGGCAGCGGCTCGGTCAGCACGTCCACGATCTGGTTATCTGTTGAAATATATTTCAAAGTTATTGTCTTATTCACACATTATTCTCGGGAGAAGTGATATTTAACGTCTATAATATGTTTGGAACTCTTGTGACTCAATGGATTATATTTTGCAATAATAATACATCCATTATTATCTCTTCGTACCTCTATATTAATAAAGGTTCTTTAATTTCAATATTAATGCTAGTAGCTGAAGTCCTTAACCACAAAGCCTCTTTAACGGCTTCATACAGAACCATAATATATTCGGCTTCTGTCGACGAGGCTGCTACTGAAACTTGCCTCTTAGAGTTCACATACATACAACATACTTATTGTACATTCATACATACAACATAAATAACAAAAAACTGTTGTAGTTTTTCTAACTGAGTTAGCACTTCCTCCCCAATTTGAATTGACATAATATCCCGTAAATAAATTATCAATTAGTTTATCTGTATATTATTAATTTCAGATTTGATGTACTTTCTAAATATCTAAGCAAATACTCTTTTTAAACAAGTCAATTGTTATATGTTATTTCTTGTCCATGTGTCTAAGGTACAAAATCCAAATATAATCAAGTACATACCATTAAGTACATAAGGCAACCAACACTTCGACATGAGCATTACATAATAATAATTATCTCATCAGATTCCAATGCTTCGAAGTTAACTTTCATTTCTAAAAGTAGCAAGTATGGATTAAAATCCATCATATTAAACTTGTTTAATTTTGCCATTATATTATATTATTATGTACTCTGGTCCTAGTTATCCTGATACCTCAGAAAAGTCTTATTTCTTTCATGTCAACCATCGAAAATTTTATTAATCCAATATTGTTCAAAGTTATTCATTGCTCTTTCATTTTCCGTGCAAATAACTACATCGTCAACATATAAAATAACATTTATACTGTGGGACATCTATCCCTTATTTAGTATACAGTACACACAATTGTCGTCTCCCATACATTATTCGAATATTTTCGAAACAGCATCTAGCGGCTTGTTTGAAGCCATTTAGTGCTACATTGAGTTTACAGACTTTATTTTACATACTCAATACTCAATCCTCGCTCGAGAACTGCCATGAACATATTATTTTATATAAAATAAAATATTTTGATTATAATAAATTATTATTTTACTCTGTTTACTTAGCCACAGAATACATAATATTAGTACAAACTTAGCCTCAGTGTGTTATTGTTGTTGTACTGAAGAAAAGTATGAATTTATTATGAATATGTTCACTATTTCTAATTTAGTTCGGTACCACAAAAAAAAAACTAAGTGGCTACTCTGACTTGTATAGCATTGTTTACAAAATTACAATAATTGTTTCTATTGTTTTGTTCATTGTAATTTGTAAGGGGCACTTGACGAACTAGGATTTGACATTTCTTTACCTGAGTGTACATTTATTGGATTAAATTTAAATTCGACTTAAGAAAGCTTTCCTCATATAGGGTCACATCGCTTATTACCAAGTCCTTTTAATTTTCCACATCATAAACTCTATAATATACCCATTTGGTTCATACCCCAATAATGGCTTTAGATGATTTTTCATCGAATTTGTTTCTACCGGTTTTTACATGCACATATACAGTTGAACCAAACACTTTTAGGTATTTAATTTGGGGTTTCTTATTGTGCCACATTTCATAAGGTGTTTTATTTACCTTCAATGACTTTGTTGGTGTCATATTTATAAGATACGTTGCAGTTAACTCAGCATCGTCTCAAAACACTTTTTTTATTAAGCACCAGATGTCATTGTTCGCGCCATTTCTGTAATAGTTCCATTACAGAAAAGTACCATTCTTTCAGATATGCCATTTAACTGTGGAGTTCGTGGTATTGCGAGATAATTACTTTCAGACCCTTTAACACATTTTGTTGGACCATTTGGACTATAACTATTAACGCAATAAAAAAATTAACTATTTTATGTTTTATCTAGCTTCACCTCTTTTTCGACAAAATCTTTAATTCAATCATTGCAAGCATATCGGATTTGTGTCTTATAAGATATGTTGCGCAATAAAGAGTAAAATCACCAATAAAATAGAACAGAATATAATTGTCATTATTTACAGAAGGTGGTATCATTAGCCCACAAACATCTGACTGAATATTAAATGTTCTTTCATTTCTGTAACGGTAGTCTGGCTTGTTAGCCGTAAATAAGCATGCTTCACACTGCATACATTTTGATTTGCCCATAATAATTATGACCTAATCGTTGATATTTATGATCAAGATTATAGACAGGCTTGCAGACCTCCGGAACGTTTAATCTAGTTTATACGTACCTTGAATTCCAGAGTAAACAGGTTGTTTACGGTCTTACCGGACATCACGGGCTTACCGTGGCAGTACACCATTACCCCATCGTCACCAATGGTCACGGAGTATCCGGCTTGTTGCATCTTGGTAACGGACAGCAAGTTGCACGGGACATCAGGACTGTACAGCACGTTTTCTATCTTTCCTTCGATACCCAAGTTGCTCGTAACAGAGATTGATCCAATCTTCGACGTGGAGATGAATGTTTCATTTTTCGCCACTGATATTTTGATTGGTGTTGTAAGTGTGCGAAAGTAGCTTGCTATATCCTCTCGATTCGTGATATGATCGGATGCTCCAGAGTCCAATAAGAATATAATTTTATCTTGCTTATATTCTGTTTGCATTATGGCTCCTGCCATAAAAACAAAACTCGATGTAGTCGGCGATGATTGAATTGTGTCAACACTTGTTGTATGAGCAGTGTTAATTGTTGTCTCGGTATTATTTGGTTTAGTCTTCATAACACGTAGGTAGTAGCGACATTCATTTTTGTAATGTCCCTTTTTCTTGCAGTAATGGCATATCACAACTTTCTTCTTATTAGATATTATCATGTTATAGTTGAATTTCGGCTTCTTATTTATTCTTCGAGAATTCTTCATAGCTGGTCTTCGTTGGAAGTCTTCGTTTTGCAGATGATTGTTTTGAATTTCAGCATGAAGCACTTTTCTGCTTGTGTCTAGTTTTTCGTCGTTTAGTTTAACTTCGTAGTCGAGAAGTCGCATCTTCACGAAGTTGAGCGTAACATCGTCTTCTGAGAGTGTTTCGATTGCGGTGACAATACCGTCATAGGCAGGCGGAAGAGTCAGCAATAGTTGAGATACCTTATCTCCCTCCATCACAGTTGCACCAGAAGTCGCTAGCTCGGATATTAAAATATCAAACTGTATAAAATGTTGATTCAATGTGGTGTCTTCTTGGAGTTTCATATTCAATAACTTCTTTCTGGTTGCGAGCTGTTTAGCCGTACTTTTTCTCTCGAAAATGTTGTCTAGCGCAGACAGTATTTCCTTCGACGTTGACTCCTGTCCAACATGACTGATGTAAGCATCGGACAGGTATTCGATGATAACATTTTTAGCTGTTTGCTCGGCTCTCTTCCACTTGTTGTCAGGTGTAACCGGAACTGGCTTCTCAATAACGTGAATTACGTCTAGTTCACTTAAAAGGCTTCGGATTCTGAATTTCCAGATGTTGTAATTTTCTCCCACGAAAATCGGAATATTTCTCTTGGACTTCTTTTTCTCCATGTCGTTGTTTTAAAAGTTCGAATTTCACAATCACTTTTAGTTCAAAAATTATTTTAACTTTTATTTAATCACTGCGTTGACTGGGCCACCATAACCTGTTAGTCTTATTGACTTAGACTGTGAGGTCGTGGATAGATTAAATAAAAGAAAATCACTTTTATATTGCGCTTTATTTAGGTTAAGCGCATTCGGTAAGGCACGTCTATACTCCGAGGAGTAAAGGAGAGAAGTGTAAAATATTTAACAGTAAAATAAACTGTGACCTGCAGGGTGAACAAAAAACGTTCCCATGCCAAATGTGAACCTGACCATTTAAACTAAAAACAGCCCATAATAAATTATAGTTTTATGGCTTTGGTAACATTGAGTACCCTTGTTTTAAGAATTATTAGTCGTTTATTATACTTCACACAATTTCTTGACAGCAATGTTAACATGTGGCATGTGAGACTCAAATGGTACTTCACTTTCTCAGAACCTAAATCTTTCAATACGATATCAAAAGACAGGAATTTTTGTATTCGAATTTAAGTAAATTCGACAGAGGCAAATCATAAACAAGTAATAAAATACAATACAAATAATACCCCCACACCGGTTTCGGTGATGGTGGCCGGTTTCATTGTAACCAGACCAGGTATGCATGAGTAATTTTATAGTGCCCAAGTGTGTGCTCAGTACACAAGAGCACTCTCATAGCCCAGTGGGACGGAAGTTCGACAATACAAAGTTCACTGGGTTATCTAATTTTTTTTTACATACTTTTAATCATAATTAAAAAATCGCTTGACAGTTCGCATACTGTGGATCTTCTCATTAGTCAGCTTTGAAGCTTTGTAAAGCGTTCAATGTTATAAGCTTTACTGCGCTTTTCACTCGGCGGGTAACTTGTTTGTTTGTCTGTTCATTTCATTTAATTGCTGACTTATTTAAGTTATAATTAAAGGCAAACATTGAAATGAAGTTGCCTTGGGTTTAGTTATTTCTGTTAGAAGTATCTGGCTTTTAGAAAAGATAATATTATATTAATTTAAACAGAATGTAACAGAACTAAGTGATAATATATTTAGGATGTATGTTTTTCTTATATAGGTTTCATAGTGAACTCTGCCTCTATAAAAATACGTATACACACCCTAAAGTATTATCACTTACCTAGTTATGTTACATCCTGTATATTTTGAAATACTTTGAATATATTAATATTTGTATGTCTGTCACCTCTTTACGCCTAACCCATCAATCCGGCTGCCGCATAACAATTGAAAATCTATTGTGTCTGCCATACCCACGATGGAGGTGTTTAAACCACGCTGAGGCGATCTTTAAGTTATGAATATTACATTTTGCCACGATTAAAATCCTATAATATCCTTAGATATTATAGGATTTTAATCGTGGCAAAATGTACGCTTTCCGTACAATTGACTATTTTACGCAGCGCAGTCATGGGCAGCATCTAGTATAAAATAAATTACCGACAAAAGCGTTACAGGCGTAAAAAGTTTGTAAAAGAAATTGTTTTTAATAACGCCGCCGTCGAGAAACAGAGCACTTAACGAATCTCCGGGAACAAAATGGCCGACTTGAGAAGTGTCTTGCCATGTCTTTTGTTACGAACAATTATCATTTTTAACTTTCCCCAGCCTTGAACTATTATGGTTGTTAACGGACTTTGGTCGGATTATTTACTATATATGCTAGTAGCGCCATCTGCTAAGACCTTTGCGTTATATTCCCAATTTATTGGCAATTGATATAGGCTAAGCAATAAACATGACCTAGGTCTTGTTAGGCATTAAGTGTGACTTCAGACAACGTTGAGAGCAGAACAATGCAAAATAACTTTTCTCTGTGCTGCACCAGCTCGTATATTATATATATCAGTAAAAACTTATCTCTAAAGGTGCTACTTCACCGGGAGCATTCGCTTGAAATACAACGGTACAGAGTCGAGCATTATTATAATTTTTTTTTTTTTTTTTACCATTTATTTCAAGCATCTAGGCATCTAGGTAATGCTTGCGCACCTTGTAATGATACAATATGTAATATACAACTTGTAACATCAATGCTACGTGACTGCGAAGTCAACTTGCTATGTAATGCTTACAGACTGTAATGTTACATTACACGCGAATGCTCCCGATGAGGGCGCATCTTTACGTAATTTTACGATGAGTTACTACTGTATACATTTATATAGTATCCACTCGCTTCATATAAACACATAAAGTCTCGTAATATCAAAACGTTATAAAATGAAGATGTTTGTGTGCGAGGATGTTGATCCCACTGCCGGCTGTTAACGTTAGTTTATTCGGGTCAGTTATGACCCGGTTAGTATTTATTAGAACTATTTTAACATTAGAGAGATCAATATTCGATATATTTAAAAGTTTTGGTCCTAAAGTGGTTGTTTTCGAAATTAAACATTAATTTGACGTTAGCGCGCATGGAAAAAGACTTGTGAGTTGTGATCCATGCGTTTTGACAATATACAGGATGTAACAAAACTAAGGCCGGTATAAATAGTCAGTACTTAAGATGCGACCCGGTCTCAAGACGCGGTTCGGCTCTGTGATTGGTCCAAATTTTGACAGCCAACCAATCACAGAGCCTAAACCGTGTCTTGAGACTGAGATACAATATCTTGATTACTGACTATTTATACCGGCCTCAGTTACAATACTTGTAGATGTGTATGTATTCCTTTAATATAGAGTTCAATGTGCAAGTAGCAGCGCTGAAACAGTTTTTTTAATTGTGATTACTATTGGCAAGCGCCTCAGCGTTATGAATTTTTACATATATTTCATAAAAAGTCAATGTATTTTCTGATATGAAATGCTCCTTAACATGAAATAGATGATAAATATTTACGTGCGATTCCCGCCAATACTCTCGTAA
Organism: Aricia agestis; assembly: GCF_905147365.1. NCBI lineage: Eukaryota > Metazoa > Arthropoda > Insecta > Lepidoptera > Lycaenidae > Aricia > Aricia agestis. The sequence continues at coordinate 1,087,671 of NC_056417.1, forward strand.
ATGAAACCGTAAAATGTTTGATGTCATCCCTGTTTCAGTCCAGTCTAAATGTCGTAAACGGCCTATGATGATCATCATCGTATTTATTAGCTTGTAAACTTAAAACTGGGTTATAACTTATAAGAAACGTATCAAAATCATCATACAAAATATAGAATAGATATTATTAATAATATTGTATTTTTTTATAATATTGGTTTTAATATCAATATTATAATTAATGTTTATTAAATAAGACTTGTATAATTATGTCCAGTAAGTTGATATTATGTAGGAATGGTGTAATATTGCATGCTCTGGCGGAATTTAGAGGTACTCAATTACTGTAATAAGTAATTTAACATCTATGTAACCTAAATTCGCAATAAATAAATGATTAAGTATATGATTATGATTATCCTAATAAGAGCTCCAGGACTAAAGAACCTCTCATCTACATAGATAGGTTTCTTACCTTGGAGACAACTTGTATTCGATAATTTTTACACCGAAGATAGAGATCGAAAATGTTTAAGGTTGTAAAACAAACAATACCAATTTTTCACTTATGCTGCCAAATTTTGTGCAAGCAAATTGACTAAACTTCCGGGAAACGAGCAGCGGAACACCTGGTGGTATAATTGCTCATGAACACTCGAAACACCAAAGTAACACTTTTTTTTTGAGATAAGGGGGGCGAACGAGCAAACGGGTCACCTGATGGAAAGCAACTTTCGTCGCCCATGGGCACTCGCAGCTTCAGAAGAGCTGCAGGTGCGTTGCCGGCCTTTTAAGAGGGAATAGGGTAATAGGGGAGGGTAGGGATGGGAAGGGGATAGGGGAGGGTAGGGAAGAGAATAGGGTAGGGGATAGGGCCTCCGGTAAACTCACTCACTTGGCGAAACACAGCGCAAGCGCTGTTTCACGCCGGTTTTCTGTGAGAACGTGGTATTTCTCCGGTCAAGCCGGCCCATTCGTGCCGAAGCATGGCTATCCCACTTATATAGTTATGCGTTTCTAGTCCTTAAAATCCCAACCGCCTCTAGACCACTGCACTCCGTGAAATACAAAATTCGAGCCAGCCCATGAGTGCTGAAGCATTACTCTAAAATATGCAGTACCATAGTCAATAACGAAGATTATACAGTTTATAGTGCATAATAATGCTTGTATATTTGACTAATTTCATTTTGATAGCACGCCAACCGTAATATTACAGATTTATTGCATGCCAAGACCATGAATACTCCATTGTTAAGTTTACAGTGAATCATCAGCTTTAAATCTTACTTTAATCATTTGTAAGTGGCTGAATGACAATGGTTAATTTAGCCGTTTTCAGTAATGGTCCACTGAAAACTTTAAACAAGCGAATATACTACAATATATTCTATGATATTAACATATTATGATATTATGATATTAGCCTATGTTAATCTAAGCTATAACTTATTCTATGTTAATATGCCAAACATAGCGTCGCAGCAATAAATAGAATTTCGGAAACCGCATAATATACTTGGAGTAACTTGCCTGTTTGCCAAATGCCAGCCTGCCGAGATATTATGGCAGATTGCCAAAACTTGTTGATAACCTGCACCTGTCAGGTTAACAGCTGGTGTGTTATGATGTCTTGGTGGATGCAACTGGTTTACAATTGATTTCGTGAAGTTTGTATTGGCCAAGTAATATGTCAATTTGTTCTAAGCAATGCAATTGAAAATTTATCAGATTGGAAAATTAAAACTTAACTACCGCCTTGCACAGTATAGTTACATCGTTTTTTTTTTGCATTTTTTTTTTAAGATAATAATATAATATTTATTCAGTATTTACAATGATGGTGAGATACAATTATTATATTAGAGCTACTTAAACTAAATAAGTACAAATTTAATGATTATAGTATTGCCTGAACTAGGATACCCTGTGTTTCAGGCTAAAATTAGTGCTACAATATTTATTACGATACAAACTATAGCTATGCCTTAAAGTTACAAATTAAATTAAGTAGTTACACTAACTATAATTATTATAGTTTTAAATTGCCTATACTAATATTAATTTATTATTACACATTATTAATTATACATAAATTAGCATTAAATATAATATGAATAATTTAAACATATTTTTAAAGTCTTTATAGTAAAACTGCATTTAAAACCTAAACCATATTTAATTAAATTTTACTGGTTAATGTCATTCGTATAATACCAAGTTTCTTACCAATAGGCTTGATGACTATTTTTTTTTCTAATTGGTAATTGAACGACCCTTAAAAAATAGAAACATCGCTGAAAGAATGACTCTGATAGCTTAATTTAAAAATTCACCAAGATATGACAATTCAAACATGTCATAAAATAGACCTGCCCGAAACGCTCCATACAAAGTGCTACGAAAGACTGACGTCACTCTTTCGTAGTTTGTACGCATCGGGAGAGAACTTTGTTCGATAGGTATATTAAATATTGCGTTGATGAAAGTGGTTTTTTAACAAAAGTTGCTTTTAATTGCATAAGTTATCGAATGGTATACAAATATTAAGAAATATAATTGAAAAAAAAATCGACTTGATTATCCAAGTTTGAAGGCGCATAACAAAAAAAATACAAATGCTATCGAGCTGTAATTTTGGGAACACTTATGATTTACCGTGATTTCTTTATTTTATTAACAAAATTCGCTAATCTTTGACCTTGTCATCATCCCTATTGGATCTTCATGAAATTGATTGCGTTTCAGGAAAGAAAACGATAGACCTCTTCCTCAGAAATCATCCATTTTTAGTAACTCAATTTTTCTTTTTCTTTTTTTACTGTTAACTAGCTATTTGACCGAGCTTGGCTCGGTATTCGATAAAACACGAATAAAATGACATTTTCTAAAAATGATTCCTAGCTAGATCGATATATCGCCCCCGAAACCCCCTATATACTAAATTTCATGAAAATCGTTGCAGCCGATTCCGAGATTCCAATTATATATTAGAAGAATTGCTCGTTTAAAGATATAAGATAAGATAGACATCGAGTCCTTATCAGAGTAACAGTGCTTATCAGTTTTACAAGTTCTTCAGTTTATATAAACCCTTTCCAGATTTCAAAGTCAAATGCAACATACTAAGGCTCTAGCAAAAAACCATATATTTTACATACGCTCTATTTTTATGAAAAATACACAAAAACACCTCAGCAACTGAAGGCTGAACTCGGATTTTCAGTTTTCAGTAAGTTGGTATGTATGTGGTGATAATTAAGCTCGCCTCACAGCTTTAAAAGCTTCGTAACTAGTTTTAATAAAGTGGACTTACGGTGCAAAAGTTTTGGTTATATTTTTCCTGAAATTTCTGTATGAAATATATTTTTGGCGGTAACAGGTACACCATAAAGTATAAACATTAAACTTAATACATTCAACTAACAACTTAACTTTCTGCTTAAACATACTATGTACTTTTGTTTATTGTAACTGCAGATACTCTTTTTCAACGATTGTAGTAAGACGGATCGTGCATTGTTTTTATTTAATCGGACAAAGGAGAAGCTGGTGTGGTTCTTCGTTTGTTAACTGATTTTTAATTCAAACAAACCATAGAATTAGAACGTTTGATATCGTTGAAACAAACATACCTTTCCACAGTATATTCGTATAGATTTGGACTGTAGAATGTAGATGTAATATTCTTGCTTTTACTTATTTTCATAATAAATATATTTACTATGTACATATCTCAGATTATATAATAGATTCCACACGAGGCACAACAGCCATGGGAAAGTCGATACTACGTCGCTACGAGTAGATTTTCCTTAGTCCTAAGAACTTATATGGCAGGTTGTTATTTCCACATTATGTACGCATATTCGTTTACTGCTTTGTTGTTATGTGTTTTATGAGGAAAAACACACTTAAATTCCTCATGTATAGGCACGATATCCAAAAAATAAAGAACGACAATTTTAGATAACAGCGCGTCAGCTAATCATAATTGTAAATAATGTTTCATATTTTCTCAAGGCGACTAAAACAATTGAAACAACTGGATGACGCGGACGCTCGTAATTCCGTTACACCGTTTGTTTATAGCGCGAGAACCGTACATTTTCTCGGGATAAAAGTTACCCTATGCACTTTCCAGGGTCTTAAAGTATTTTAATACCCAACAAAAACGGTTAAACGAGTTAGGCATGAAGACAGACATACAGATAGACGCACTTTCGCATTTATAATATTAGGTAAGTATAGATAATATGGATATACCGCGGTAGGTCAACAAGTAAGACAAATATGGACACTTTTTTCAGAAATATAATAACGTCACATGATTTTCCTCCATGTCATTATAAAACGTTAGTAAAGGGCTAATATGGCGCGCTTGTAATGTGGCGGTAGAGGGTCGTCGAGCGAAGGGCCATCGTACAGAACAAAGGGACGATCTTTGTATTTTACGTTCTGTCGTTTTAATAGTCTCGCGTTTCTTTGTACTAAATTATATTTCTTTTTACGTAGAAACATACTGAAAGAAATAATATTTTATTAATATTTCACTAGGTCCCTGCCATTTTTACCACAAAGATGATTATTTATTTTTTATTACATACAAATGAACATTCACCTAAATCGTCAAAAATATTCCATGATCGATTGAAGGATTTTCGTGGCTTACAATATAGGCACTACTTCCATATCTCTAATTATACTTACAAAATAAGTTTCAGAAAAAACAAGTCTAAGTCTCTTTATTAGAAGCCTATATTATGTTCTAACAAAGAGGCTTAGATAGAAAAATAATTGTTGCACAAAAAAATATAAGTCGAAAACTTTTAAAGTATCCGAAGTAGGTTATAAGAAAATCATATATATCCATGTACGCTACTATTTAATGCATTTTAAATAAAAACTGCAACAATATTCTCGTTCGGAAAATAGACCGAAACGTTCTCTTTAGTTAATGCATAATTTTATAGTTAAAATCTGCACTGCGACCAGTAGTTACAGTAACTACGTCCAACATACATGTTTAACCAATTTGTATGTCAACAACTTGTAACGGAGCTCTACAGTATCGCCGTGAACTTACGAAAGCGGGCTTAGTAGAAACTATTAACAGCTGCAACGTAACAGATTTTTATTACCATAGCGTTTGCACTTATATGCTAATGTCTTCCGATAAAGTTATGAAGTCATTTGAATGTTAATTGTTTCTCCTAAGCCCATAAATATAGACTGCGGTCTGCGGTCTGTCGTAGAGTGCAATTCGCAGCTTTAGTGTAGAGCTCCTATAATAATAAAGTAAATGCTAACTGTACCATGTGGATAATGACGGTCAGGTGGGATAAGAGTAACCTTGGCTTGAGAGGAGACAGAAGGTCCTATATAATTTAATTAGTTTAGCAAAGATGAAACCGTCGAGCCTAGATAATTCCAGCGCAAGCTACACATCTCACCCGTGTTACACGCCGATGTTACACCTCTCACCCCACCTGACAGTAGCGAGGTCGCGCGCGGCACGGGCACGGGTCGGCACGCGGGCGGCGCGGGCCGGCCCTGCCCCCCGCCCCCCGCCGCCCGCCGCTCACCCGGGCCCGTGTTGCAGGATGCACGCCGTCGGCCTGCACTCGGCGCTCGCCATCCGCCGCGAGCGCAAGCGGCGCGCCGAGCAGCAGCGCGCGCGCGAGCGCCGCTACTCGCTGCAGTCCACCGAGTCCGGCGTCACTTCCCCGCACTGCTCCACCGGCTCGCTGGAGCGCCGCCGCCTGCGCAAGTCCGGCACCGCCGACAACGAGGTGGTCTCCTCCGTGGGCATGCTGCACCTGGGCGTCGTGTTCCTCGTGCTGGGCGCCTTCCTCGTCGCGTCCGGCTGGCTGCCCGACGACGTCACCAGCTGGAGCGCCGTCGGCTCCGTCAGCTGGTTCAACGAGCTCGTGTGCTCGGGGCTGTTCGCGCTCGGCGTGGGCGTGTTCCTCATCGTGCTCCACAAGTACCTCACGAAGAGCGAGGAGGACGCGCTCGAGGACTACGTGCAGCGGCAGCTGACGCGCTCGCGCTCCGGCCACCGGCTCGAGCGCGACGCGGAGACGGGCGGCATGCGCACGCGCAACGCGCGGCGCGCGCGCGCCACGGAGGTGCTACCGGAGCCGGCGGAGTACTCGCCGGGGCCGGAGCGCGCGCACGGGTTCGTGAACGCGCTCGCGAACGGCGATGCACCGCCGCCCCTGGAGCAGATCGCGGAGGAGGACGCGTCGGCGGCGTCGGACCCGGAGCGGCGGCGGTTCAACCGCGAGACGTACAGCACGCCGTCCGCGCTCAGCCTCAGCCCGGGCTCGGACACGCGCGAGCTGCTGGACGGCCGCTACCTGGTCATGTCCCGCATGTGAGCGCCCGGCGACCCCCGACGATAGGCCGCTGCCGTCTGTCTGCGAAGTGTTCGCTCACTTCCTATACACCTCCGCGTGTCTCCCGCGTTCCCCAGGTGTAGGCGCCCGACCCGGTGCAGCTCTAGGAACTCCCCCTAAAGACTCTAAGCCCCGCCTTCCGCTCGCTAGCGATCCCGCTCCCGGGGCGTAGTGCTCGATGATGGACACTAGCTAGGTTCCGTTGGACGCTTCGATCTCTGTGCTACTGATGGACCAATGAATGAATTTAGTGGTAAGTCATATCGTAGAGCACCGCTAGTGTGTACCGACGTACATCGACTCGACTCGAGACTCATTTGTCGTCGCTCGTATTCCTTTTCGATGTGTAATGTGAAATATTTTATCATATTCATAGAATAGAATGCTACGTTATATAATTTTGTTAGTCGCACATTTTATAAGCTACTTAAGCTGAGCTTCGCGAGTTATCCTATTATAGGCGATGCCCCGAAACGAGTCACCAAACTTCAAATATCAAAATTTGTGTGAAATTTCTTCCCTCGTTTCGTGGCTCGGGCCGTAACATTTGTACATATTGGTCGCATGTCGTATACTTTGCGCTACACAGTTCGCTGTTCGCTGTGAATCTCACTACTTGTATTTGTTTAATGACGGCTGTGAAATCGGATTTACAAATATCTGTTAACTCATTCCAGAAGTTAACTTTAAGGTTAGTTTGTGACCGTCGCTGATGTAAGTTTAAACTGAAAATGTCACCAGTCATATCTTAAAATATAATGTTTTAGTGCATGTAACTATTAAAAATGTACAATTTAATACTCTGCTAAAATTACAAGTTAAAAATTACAAGTTTACTAAATAATTTTCCTTCTAATATCAGTAGTATTTGTATTTAAAATTTCCAGTTTAAAATAAATAGTGATTTACGAAATTTCTAAAAAGTTTTTGAGTATATTTAAAGATAAATATTAACTATTACAGAATAAAGTAAAATTATAGTCGCTTACAGTTTCTTTTAGCTAACCAGTATAAGATAAAACGGATTAAAATTTGTACCTAAAATGTATTGCTAACTAAATCATTTTCTAGAGAGTAAGAACAGAAAGATCTAAAAAGATTTTAAAGTATTTTAAGACTACTTTTCTAAATGATTTAGTCAGTAAAGTACTGTAAGTATTTCGTGCAAAATCTAGTCAACGCTAGTCCTAGAAATTAATCCCAACGAATCAAAGCTGTATGCCTCACATAAGTCGAAAGTGTTATAGGACCTTAATATTGTATTATTCGATAAACAATATATTATTATTGATAGACATAACAGTTTAATAAATAATTCTTATATTGTACCTAGGTTGTTCTGACAGAATTTAATCTAAAAGTAGAAGAGAACTGTGAACTGCGACCTTCAAATTTAATATTTTTGTAGACAAAAACAGAAAATTAAAATCACGAATTGATGTATTATAAAAGGCATACAACTAAACAATTTCCAATAAAGTAGATAAACATTGCTGTTTACAGAAATATTAAATTTAACCGGAACGGAGTAAAGTTTTTAACTGTTAAATAAATACATTCTGCAATAGCAAATGTTACTTTTGCTTTGCGAATTTTATATTTTCGTGCTTGTGAAAATGTATCTTGAAGCTACACTGCAGAAAGCAGAGCGCACAAATTTATTTTAATTTAATTTTGTGGCTTTTCGTAAAGGCGGTATCAGACAGTTCATTCGAGTGATTACATTATATTTGATAGATAAATGTTGGATAGATTAAGGGCCTGTTTCACCACTTCCTGATAAGGCTATCCACTAATTAACTTGACAGATCAAGTATGGAGAATCTGTCAAAAAAGTTGTGAATAGGCTATCAGGCACTTTATCAGAAAGTGGTGAAACAGGCCCTCTGTGGTATGTATCACTCGCTCTCGGAATAAACAATGTCTGTGCTATTAATGGCAATACCAATAACAAATTCATTCAGGTATGACATCTTTTCTCCAGTACATAAGAAACGCAGGCGCACTGTATTTTATGTCATATCTACTGGTAATTAACGAAAAGAACAGGAAATGTTTTTCAAACTAGCCTTAAACCCGCTTTTTCCAATTTTTATACACTGTTTTTCTAAAATTGGTGGAGAATTCTTGCAGGAGAGGCAGGGTTACTCTCATGAAGAAATGAAAATACACACACCCAAGGGTTCATGAATTATGTACTTACATGGCTGTTGGAATTTCTATAGGGTGATCCTACTTCTCTTTATACATGCAAGGCTGTTCACCAATTTTGGGAAACTTGTAAGGTGGTATTCCGATTTTGCCGCAAGCGACGGCGAGCGACAAAATTCAAATGCCACTTTATGACCTAGGCCTTTATACCATACTACTACTATATACCATAATATCAGTGATGCCAACTCTTCAAAAAATTTCCCCTAAAGCAACTTGAAAACCCACTAAATTTCAATCAACACTCCCCAACTATATCCAAATATTAATTATCACTTGTGGGGTGCTTTTTTTTTATGAAATAAGGGGGCAAACGAGCAAACGGGTCACCTGATGGAAAGCAACTTCCGTCGCCCATGGACACTCGCAGCATCAGAAGAGCTGCAGGTGCGTTGCCGGCCTTTGAAGAGGGAATAGGGTAATAGGGGAGGGTATGGATGGGAAGGGAAGGGAATAGGGGAGGGTAGGGAAGGGAATAGGGTAGGGGATTGGGCCTCCGGTAAACTCACTCACTCGGCGAAACACAGCGCAAGCGCTGTTTCACGCCGGTTTTCTGTGAGAACGTGGTATTTCTCCGGTCGAGCCGGCCCATTCGTGCCGAAGCATGTCTCTCCCACGTGTAAATCAAAACGCTGAAAATACTACTTCAGCTGTTCTAAAAAAGTTACTCATGACGTTAATATTCATATAAAAATGGTAATAATAGTACTAGACACTAAATAAATATACATTTTCGTCTCAAACATTTTATGCCCAAAAAAACCCCTAAAAAGCCACTGTTTTTTTTCCCACTTATAGTGGGAAATCCCCATGGTTGGCAACACTGCATAATATACAGACTATATTACCATACCCACCTCCAACCGACATACCAGCCGATTTTCTTTGTAATGACGTAGAGGAAACTGAAACCTATTACAGCTTAGGTCATAAAGTGGCATTTCATTTAAGTTTCTGTCGGGCGCGGTCGCTTGGGATCGGAACGGAACCTTTACTTTAAGGTTTTCTACACTATAGTCTTTCGCCTTCCTAAACTTTATATTAGTAAAAGATGTGCCATATGCAATGTTTTTACATTTTCTTCGCATTTTTATATATTATAGGACATGTACGAGCACTAAGTGTAGACTAGCTATGCACATTAAGTATTAAATTCTTGTGCCTATACTTTTATACTTAAGTATTTTGATAGGGTATACTAAGGTTCCATCGTTCTTTACGTATCATTTTGTCACTTAGTTTCAGGCATTTATATACACTCAGTTTTATCGACAGTATGTAGACAATGTAGACACACCTTATAATAAATAACTCGAAAGGCCTGATAGACGTACGAACTTAAAGCAAGCGCGTTTTAAGTTCGCGAACTTACTCGGCTCGCGTCGGTGACACACGAGAATCGCTCACACTGGATTACCATGCCCCCAGGCTCGCGGCCCGCAGCTCGCGGCTCTTTGCTGACACATAGGCGATTAAGATCGTCGAGCCGTAAGTACACGTACTTACTCACACGTCTGTCACCCCCTTTAGGATGAAATGGTTTTAACACCGAGAACTGTTTTAATGGAAAATATCAAAACAAAATTTAAGACATTCAGTTGTTTACGTCGCACAAATAATGGCACAATGAGTAAATTGTAAAATTTTATATAATGAGCTTTTGCCCGCGGCTTCGCTCGCGTTAAGAAGTATTATTATATACAAACTTTCCTCCCGTATTTTAACCCCTTGGAGGTGGAACTGATCAAAATCCTTTCTTAGCGGATGCCTTCGTCATAACATCTACCTGCATGCAAAATTTCAGCCCGATCCGTCCAGTGGTTTGGGCTGTGCGTTGATAGATCACCATGTCAGTCAGTCACCTTTGAGTTTTATATATATAGACTAGATGTCCCACGCGGCTTCGCCCGCGTAAATTAGGAATTTTACAGAAACCGTACATTTTCCCATAAAAAATAGCTTATGTCCCTAGTCCCTTCACTTGGTCTACTCTATATCTGTGCCAAATATTGCCATAAAATTGCTCCAGTAGTTCGTAATGTCTAATATTTCCCGCGCTTTTCCCACATTTTCCTGAGTTTCATCGGTCGCATTAGTCTTAGCGTGATAATATATTAATATAGCCTATAGTCTTACTCGATAAATGAACTATCTAACACTGAGATAAGTTTTTAAATCGGACCTGTACTTCCTGAGATTGACGCGTTCAAGCAAACATACTCTTCAGGTTTATAATATTAGGTAGGTATATATTTTTTAAATTATCGCTTGACAAACTCGAGTCTCGATCTAAAAGACTATGAAATGTTATAATATGGTAGTGATGATGATGATGATGATGAATGTAATTTGCATAGTAGCATATGCTTTCCGTTCTTAAAACAACGCCGAAAGTCCCAAACTTCTTCTATCTATAAAGAATCAGGAGTTCTCTCAGCACCTTCCGAACCACGGTATACCAGGTATACCTCGGTGCAAAATCTTACTTGTTGGTAGCATATGCTTAGAATACTTCTCACGAAACCGAAGTCACCACATGTTTCCCTATAAATTTTGAGGAGTTCCCTCGATTACGGATCCTTCATCAGATCACCACTTTTGTAAATATAAAACCAAATTGGGATGATACCCTATATACCAAAAGAAAAATTTTGAAAATCGGTTAACAAACGGCGGAGTAATCGTCGAATATAAGAAAACGAACATAACACCTCCCCCATTTTGAAAGTCGGTTAAAATTGTAGCCTATGTGCTATTCTGATGTATAAGCTATATTATTGTAAAGTTTCATTCAAATCCGTTCAGTAGTTTTTGCGTGAAAGAGTAACAAACATCCATACATCCACACATCCATACATCCAAACAAACTTTCGCCTTTATAATATTAGTAGGATGTGTGTGTAATATATAACTGATTAAAAAAGGGAAAATAATGCTTAGTAATTTAACATAACACTAAAATAATTATGACCCGCAGACTTTTAGTCGGCCAATAGTTTGATCGAAAGCTAAGTACGAAGATGTATAAATGTGCGCACACTAAACGATTTGTATCATCCGATAATAATTTGCGTATTAAGTATACCCTATTATAAGAAGTCTCAAACTATGTACTGTCGATAACACTACATAAAGCACGCTTTACACTATAGACATTATAGATCTCATACACATCTGACATTTGTACTATACGAACTAAGGGTTGTATTGTTATGGTGAATCTAATATCATAAAAACCGATAATCGATTATCTTAATTAATATTTTCATCGAAAAATTAGAACTGCTATAATATGCTAAGCATATAGTACTTATCTGTAAATATTCTTACTGATCTTTCTTAGAGATTTTTTTAAATGTATGTCTCGCAGTCATCTGGTTGAATGTTCTATTTGCTTTAATGTCTAGCGAATCCATTGAATAAAAACATATTTATGAGAAACAAACGATTTTAATATCTCTATGAATAAAACCATTAAATTTAAAGTTAAAGACTTGAAGAGTTGGCCTTTAGTTTTGACTTTTGACGAGAGGATACACCAGGGGCGAGAGAAATTGAAAATAGGTATTTGAAAATGTATTGCTGTCCCACCAATCTCAAGTCTCCCACCGCAGAGCGCGATAGAGACAATACGACAAAAGTTCTAATAAAGGAACAGAAAATCATCGATTCGTTGTCCGCTGATTCCTTCTCCAAAACTCAACCGATTTAAATACTTTTTTCATTAAGAATTAAAGCAAGGCTTGAACTGTGTTCCTATGTTTAATTTTTTTTGTATATTCTAGCCAGTTTTGTTTTCTGGGTGTTGGAACACAGAGGAAAATCTGGCCATTTTTTTGGATTTTTGGACGTTCTTATCTTTTTTAATAATAAAATTATGATAAAAAAGAAAACATAGGGACATGCTAATAGTGGCCATAGATATTCAGGAAAAAAATCATAACTCTACCGGCATTATCCAGGGAGGAAACAGGGGACAACGTTTGTCTGGAAAAACGGCGGTGTGGACTCCTCTTCACGACTGAATTGTTGGCCTTAAGTCATTTAATTAAAGTATGGTTTTATGCAATGAACGTGTTAGTCATTCACTTAAATAGCAGATTCAACCAGATGACTGCGACATTTTAAAAAATATCTGAGGAAGAAAAAAATCTACTCGCTAGATTAACATCCTTTTTAATTTGTCATTTAAATATCCGACAAACTGTGTTCACAATGGAAATAATCACAGATTCAACAAAGACATTTTCTACTTTAAATGTGACAGTTGAATTTCCAACATGGCGACTTTTTTGTCAGAGAGACAAAAGAATGAGATTGCTAATGATGCCGCTAAACCTTATTATATGACAGATATTCATGTGTAATATTTCTACATACATACTGAATTCTATATGTATGTATGTAGTATGTATGTATGTAATATATTACTTAATATTGTACAGCCGACTTCGATCACTAATATACAAGATACACAATCCCATACAAAACCTCTCGAAAATCTGTCGCCGAGTAATTGAGTTTAAAAAAGTATACATTTATCTAAAATCAACCTTAATCATAGTAATTAAAGATCTTTTTATACAACAATGTACATGTGTGTTTACAAAGCAATACATTTTTACAAACGACGCACGCTTCAAACTAAATTCAACCATCCGCGTATATATCTTAAAGTTTAAATTCAAAAAAGCACTTCCATTTTACGGCCGCACTTCGCCGCTGGAACAGGGCGAAGTGAAGTATGAGTAGAGTCGAACTGTTCAACATTTTTTTGTTGATTGTAATAATTTTAATAGTCCATCTTTTAATTTTTCCGAAGTATAATGTATAAAGTGTGGAGTAATTATTTTTACTTGTAATATTATGTTGTTCTAATATGTTTAATTTTATAATTAACTAAAATATACGTGTATACATTGAATATAAATGCTTAGAACATACAACGCTCGCTAAAGTCGGCTTGAAAAATTTTTCTTTCTTTGCCGTGCTATAACTGATATCCAATCTCCACATCTAATTGGATCTCGAGGAAACGAAAAAATATTATATTCCTCATAAAAATAAGTAATAATTAATAGCGACTCCACCAAATGGAACAGAGACACAGTGTATAACCCGAACATTTCAAGTGGGCATGATAAACTACGATAAGTACCTTTAGTATGAGTATTCGCAATTGAGATGGTTTATACCTCGTGTTGATTTATTTACAACTTAATTTTAAAACTGTTTTTGTTGATTTCTTAACGAAATACCAATATTTACAATACAATTGTATAAAATATATTAGGATAAAATTAATACTTTCCGGAAATATGAAATTCCATCCTTTTTTTGCGTTTTAAACGTATGATTTTTACGATTGTTGAACGAGCACTGGGGCATGTTTCCCAGCGGAGCGTTCGAGCACTACTAAATCTAAAGTCCACCAGAATGTTGCGTTTGGTGCTCTTTGAGTGACGTCGTTTTTTGCCGCGGACTGTGTATCTTGTATATTAGTGATCGAAGACAGCCGAAGTAAAAAGTTTGTTTGTGTACGCTAATCTCACAAACTACTCAACCTATTTTTATATAATTTGGCACAGATATAAAGTAGACCACGAGGAGGGAATGAATTTTGCTTTGCAGTTTTACAAAGGCTTGCTGGAACGGTTCTCGCGGAATTTCTTTTAACATTTTATATTGGTTACAACAGTGTGACCCATAAAGTTAATATACCTAGCGGAATCACCGCTAGGTATATTAACTTTATGGGTTACACTTACACTCCTACCATAACTCTGCAACCCTAGTATAATTTTCTGTTGTTGTGTCACAGTTTTGGTATCGTGATTCGTGTATCGCTCAAACATGTTTGTTGTGATTTTTTACGCAATTTCGATGTTGTGGACATTTTTACGCTTTTGCGCCTTTATACCTATGCGAGTGCGCACTATATATAGGTGATATACATACTAGATATATCTATTCGTCTTTATTATTTGTTATATTTACAAATATTATCAAAACTGTTGTACAATCAGAAAGCGGTGACGTATTTTAGCAGTCATAACATAGCGGTGAAGAGCCAGTTTCTATGTAATATAATGACACTGGAATCTAATTTAGTGCGCCACAGTGCATTTCATTACCCCTTTACATTATTCCAGCTCTGGACTGGATCACTGGATTGGAATAATATAAACCGGCCGTAAATGATAACATTTCATATAGGGGTGATTGTCACCGTTTTTTAATTAGAAAAATGGTCCTTCATCGCTATATTACGACCGTAACCTGACGGCGAAAATATATTTTAGCCCCACAAACCATGTGTTATCTACAATTTTTAGGATGCTAACAAATTTTACTAAAGAAACAAGTATGAGATATGTCAAATAATAAAGATAGAGTACTGTATACCTTTTTATTTATAAACAAAATATATTAATTTGTTAAGTTAATTTTGTTATTGAATAATTAAAGTAAAATAATATATTGTTAATTACGTTAAAATAAGCTTTGTTTGTATGAATGTAACTAAATATACACTCGCGTATTTCCAATTTCATTGTTATTATTGTGAAGGGTTCATTACATAATACGATTTGTCGTAGCGTTGGTCTACGAACGGCGTAGAATGGAATCGTCGTAGCAGTCTACGTTTTTTTACGTAGCGTTGGAGCATTTTTCTACGCACTCTTCTTAATTTAATCCCTAATTGACGTGCTTAACTGTAAGGCACGACACTTAAGAAAACTTAACTTTCATTCAAATAAAAGTTTGACAAAAATGTAAGGAGCTTAACACAAAATCGTCATTAAATTAAAGTTAAGGAGACATTAAATGTCGCTGAAAGCGGTCGTTAAAGCCTAACTATATTTAAACTATTCATTTTGGAAACATAAGTTCCAACGTTAACGCTTGGTACGATATCGTAGCGCTTCGTAGCACAACGTTACGACTTGTCGTGTTCTGTGAATGAGCCCGAATATAAATGTCACATTTGACAAATTGTTTAAAAGTTGTTTTGTAACCGTTTACTCGTTTCGATTGTTTTACGATGTCCCGAAATCTTGTTACAAGTTTACTTCAACTTTTTATTCATATTTACAATTTGTATTCGCCTTCGAGAAAAAGTAATATTGTACAATTGAGAATACTTGAAATGATGCAAAAAGTTATATTACGGACGTCTCACTTGCGCCAATCTGGGATAAAATTAACTTTAACCTAGTTAACTCTGGTCCTAGGTTAAATATTGCCGTTCCTCCGGTTCTGGAAAAAAGGAATGATATTTTTTAAGGTTGCTTTAATAATAATTGGCCCAAATAGGCCTTAGAAAATTTGTAATACTAACAAAACAGTTATATCGGAAGTTTTTTTCTTTTTGAAATATTCCAGGGGAATAGTTTTACTGTCGTCAAAGATGATCATTAGACGACATAGCGTGTGATCTCTCTCATTCTTCATATTTATGATAGAGAAGGTTTTAAGAAAACAGTAACTATTTCGAACTACTATAATACTAGTTTCTAGAATAAGACCTAACATCAAGTGTCAAAAGTGTGAAGTTAAGATTACAAATGTACGATTTTGAAGTGCACGCTTAGAGTGTACAATATTACTTTTGCTCAGGTGTATGTATGTTTAGGTAAGCCACGACATTCCACTTTAGTATTTCCTTTCACTCGATTTATTACACTTATTATAATAAATTATTATAAATGCCAGACTTATCGTTTTATTACCAATAACCTACTTTAGGAGATTTTTTATAACTCATCTATTACAACTGATTTACTATGATACACTAGAGAAAAACGTTGTACATAGATTTGATACTAAAAAAAACTACCCGACTTAAGTCAAAAGTAAAAGAATAATATGTATTTATGCCAAAGAAATATTTTTCTATTACTTACACACATACAACCGTATGTAGTTATCATATTTTAATAATAATAATAATAGTTAAAAATACATTTAAAACCTTACATCGTTATATACAACATTGTAATATAAATTTTGTAATATACAACATTTTGCCTTCCTTTCATACGTTGCTAGACAGACAAAGGCGAACATTATTTATGTCTCGACCTTATTACTACACAGTGTCTGATTTCTGCTCTCTTCAGATATTTTTATTAATAAGAGTGTGAGTTTATATATAATGACAGCTGTGCCACTGGACCAAACTAATAACCAAGTTGAATTACGTCGGCTGACCGCCTGGCCGCTGTGTTAACTACATCTGTGGCTATCCTGGTACATTTGGTCAAATAATAATTTACGTACAAACAACAATTATTGATAAAATCCAAGTCCGGGTTCCCAAGAACAATTTTTTTTATTACTATCAAGCCAATTTTTTGTGAGTAGATTCGTTTTGATAAGACGAACGACTGTTTTATTTGCGAACAGAGATAGAAAGGATTGTACTTTGATTTGATGGTCCTAAAATATGGATTGTAGGACAATGTTACTCTTAAACAATATAACTAATAATATAATTCCGTTTTAGAGTTTGTTGATTAGTCAGACAGACAGTCTTTTATATAGTTAATTAATTAATAATTAGTATTCGTTTGTCCTAGTTTGTTAGTCATGTGGTCTCTCCGTTTTGGGCCATGATTGAAAAGAACGATTGCAAAACTGTATGTACAAACAAGAAACAAAAGTTATTATGATTTAGACCAGCGGTTCTCAAATTTTGTGGTGAATCCCTTTTTAGAAGTGACTGTTTAGACGGACCCCAAAAAAATTTTTTTGTCTCTGAATGAATTGTCTCCAAGCTCATCTGATGATAGAGTCTGGCTAGCGAAAGATGAGACTGGAAAAAGGCGACAAATTCAAAAAATCGTCGTTTAACAACCATGTCTATAGCCGGAATTATAGTTTTAATCTACGAACTACGAATAATAAGGTTTCTTAGTTTTTATTATTCGTAGTTCGTAGATTAAAAGTATAATTCCGGCTATAAACAGGGTTGTTATACGTCGATTTTTTTAATTTGCCGCCTTTTTCCAGTCTCATCTTTCGCTAGCCAGACTCTATTTCTAAAAAAATTATAGGAGCCCCTACAAGGACTTTGCAGTTTGCTACTTTGACAGACCGCTGGGGCTCCGCGAAGTTTGCTCTGTGCGGAATAATTTAGATCACTTTTATCAAAATTATATGTCGTTATATCGACATAGTACGGATTTTTGCTACCAGAGACATATAATTGAGTGGGAGGTTACGCACACAGACGTCTGCGAGCCGGGTAAAAAGCTATAAAAGGTTCCGCGACCCTCATTTGGGTCAGCCCCGTCTGTCCCACTTGCTATGTTTACCTGTTACTACAGCTGGACAGTATAGACCCAGGGAGACTTATGAATGTTCTTTCTCGAGCATTATAAAAGACAATATATTTTATGATAAACACAATATGACGCCCGCAACTCCGTTGCGTCAAGATATTTACGCAGCGTATAACTATTAAAAATCTTCTAATATCATGAATGTTCCCGACAAGCAGACATTTTATACAGGGTGCAATTAAACCTTGCGGCCAAATTTTCATGTATTGATCCTTTTTAAAAATATAAATAGACGTATTTTTTCTTTTATAATCACCCAGTACTAAAATGTTGAGAAATAGCTTCTGAAAGTTTTCCTAAAAAACACCACAATTAATGGATACTACGCGTCGCCGGCGTGTGACATCCGTGCCTCCCTGGCGCCACCCCCCGCGTCACCCCCGCACTACCCACCGCCGCGAAGTGACCGCTCTGCAACGATTTTTATGGGATAAATTGGGATAAAATATGTTATTGTTAAAAAAATTAACACCCTATTTTGCACTCTCCTAATGATACATAAAAATTGGCCGGTAGGTTTAATTGCACCCTGTATAATACTTGTAACAAAACTTAGTGATATTACTTTAGGGTTCACTGTGAAAGTAGCAGTAGCGCTGCAAAAGCAAATTTTTGTTTTGTCATTTATGGACAAGCACTCCAGCGTCATGAATTTTGCCACACAAAAGTAAAAAGCTTTTTCAGTGCTGCTACTTTCACAGTGAACTCTATAATCTATACTAGCTGTTTCACCGAGCTTTGCTCGGTATTCGATAAACCACGAATAAAATGACATTTTCTAAAAATGATTCCTGGCTAGATCGATTTATCGCCCCCGAAACCCCCTATATACTAATTTCATGAAAATCGTTGGAGCCGATTCCGAGATTCCAATTATATATATACATATTATATACAAGAATTGCTCGTTTATAGATATAATAAGATATTTTATTAATAATACTTTAGGGTCCATACACACTCTAGAGTACTACCTCTTAGTTTTGTTACACCTGGTTTTGGTAGACCTGAATTAGAATTTCCGAAAGCGTTAGTTTTCAAAAAAAAGTGAAAAATGTTTTATTTACAAGTCAATTTGTAAATGAAACATTTTTCATTTAATCACATTTCATAGTAGGTAATTCACAGTATAATATTTGTTAGTAAGGCAGTTAAATTTTCGGTCAAAATCTCTAAAGTGTCCGAGCACAGCTGCTAATGTTTAATTACTCTTGCAATATGATCGCTCCAATGAACAAGTTAAAATTTTAAAGCCAACTTTCAAGTTTTTAATCAGCCTCCGTAACTAAATAGCTTTGTTAGAGCTTTTATTTTAAAGCTCGCTATGATATAATTAATTATCTCGTATTCTGGATTATTATTTTAACTACAAGATAGCTTTAAAATATTTATTTCTACAATTCAAAAATATAGCAATAATTCATTTAAAAAAAATCAAAGATTAGGGATAATAAGTAAGTAATATATTTTCTTTCCCGGGTCAATTTCAGCAAAATCGGATCACCGGTTTAGGCATGAAGAGGTTACAGACAGACAGACTTACAGTCAGACACAATTTCACATTTATTATACAAAGTTATAAATGCGAAACTGTGTCTGTCTTTCTGTCTGTTACCTCTTGATGCCCAAACAACTGAACCTATTTTGCTGAAATTTGGTATAGAGATACTTTAAGTACCGAGAAAGGATAGGTTACTTTTTATCCATCATTCGTCATCTTGTTATAGATAATTTCAAATACTTATCACTGTATTTAAAATAAATGTTATTTTAGCGTGTATTCAACAAGCACGCCGTATTAATTAAACATTATATCTTTTTACTAAAAAGTAAAACCGCACCGTCCTTGGCGCTAAACAGAGCGTGGAATTAGTTTATTTTTAGCTCAATCCTTGAAAGTCCAGCTCTAGACATAAAAAGTTAAGCCTAGGCTTTATACAATCGATAAAGGTCACGATATGTGGGCCGGGCTTATAAATACTAGATACCTAGACTTAGCGCGTACAGGAGTGTGAATAATAAAGAAGTTTTAGTAACCCGTCGATCGTAGGAAAACGAGACACAATAGAGACGCAACAGACGAGAAACAATAGATATTCTATTGTGTCTCGTTCACCGGTGACCGTATGGGGCTTGATGAATTAATAAGATGTGAGGAGTAGACTTTTTTCATAAGTAGAAGTAGCTCGCCAAATGACAGTTTACGACGTGATTAGGCGCAGTTTTTTTTTATTATTATTTGTGTTTGAAAAAATATTATTCTGAATAAAAAATGTTGACTTTGTCTTTGACTTTGAAAGAAGTTTATTCACTTATCACGAAAAGAATTAAAAAACATAAACACTTTGTGACATAGGCTATAATATGTTATTATAGGTCTACCCATAAAGTTAATATACCTAGCGGAATAGAGCAACAATCTCGAGCTGTCAAACGAAACCGAAATTGGTTTCATCTGTGTGTAAAAATATGTGTACATTACACTTACACAAGCATGATTGAACATGAATTCTATGAGATTAAATTGTCAACGTGCGGCACGTGCCAACTGGACGTCAAAAAAAGAGTGCTGCTGTCATGTATCACACGTCTCTTTTTACCACGCAGTGTTACTGATAGTGACATCTCTCCTGCTCAGGCCTTTGTTTCTCTATTCCGCTAGGTATATTAACTTTATGGGTCTACCAGAATCTGATGGCAATTTTTGACAGCAGATTTTCAAAAAATATCCTTGATCATTGGATAATTTTTTATATTTGCATGTTTAACACACAGAAACAGCCGCTATAAGAAAAAAAGGATCAAAGTGTTTTATTCCAATTACCCCGGTATTGCTAGAGTCAATTTATTTTCTCACTTTTTGCCATCAGATTCTGGTAGACCTATACAATACAACACAATCGAAGAGTATAAATAACAAAAACAGTGGAATTCCAATTAATGCCAAACTTGCAATCACAATTGATTATGTTGTACTCAGATAATAATGGCCGCATAACACAACACTAATTGTATAGTCTCCTATACAATTTAAATAGAGTAACTAAACACAACATAATGACAACCTGCGCTATCCACGCGCATATTCAAAACCAATGTAATTTAGATTAAACGATATCCACGAGTAATTAAAATTAATGCGTATAATACAGAGTGTGGTGTGTTTGGGGTGTGTTTGAGTCTTTTTTTTTTTTTTTTTTTTTTATAAAATAAGGGGGCAAACGAGCAAACGGGTCACCTGATGGAAAGCAACTTCCGTCGCCCATGGACACTCGCAGCATCAGAAGAACTGCAGGTGCGTTGCCGGCCTTTTAGAGGGAATAGGGTAATAGGGGAGGGTAGGGATTGGAAGGGAAGGGAATAGGGGAGGATAGGGAAGGGAATCGGGCCTCCGGTAAACTCACTCACTCGGCGAAACACAACGCAAGCGCTGTTTCACCCCGGTTTTCTGTGAGAACGTGGTATTTCTCCGGTCAAGCCGGCCCATTCGTGCCAAAGCATGGCTCTCCCACGTATAAAATATTAGTGACACATTTTATACGTCTTTCTTCTAAATAGAGTTCATTGTATTGAAAGAGTTGCTTTTTTAACTTTTTATGGGCAAATATATATGACGCTGGGCGCTAGCCCATACAAATCACAATGAAATTGATCTTTCACCGCTGCTACTTTCACAGTGTATTCCAATGAATGTGTCACTAATATTTAGTGACACACATCCTAAAGTATTATCACTTGTTTTTTACAACTGTATATAAATGAGTATTTAATTCATATTATAAAAGCCTGAATATCGCGAGTTCAAAGTACAGTCTTAGTAAAATAATAATTATTTATTGATTCTAAGGTTGTATCCATTTTGGAGTTCAGAATTTATTGCTATCATTACGAAAGACAACTTTTGTAGAATGCAATAAAGTCTAAGTGAAATTGGACTCCAAATTCTTATATATCATGAGCACAATGGCCTTAAAAATATATAATTTCTATGCTGTTAGCTTAGTCCAGTTCTAATCTTCTTTTTTTGACCGACTTCCAAAAAGGATGAGGTAATACGTTCGGCTGTATGTATATATATTTTTTTAACAACTAGATGACATCTCGCAACGAAATTCGTTTATTGCACCCGAACCGTACATTTTTTCGGGATAGAAAGTACTGCTTGTCCTTTCTCGGGACTCACAGTATCCTTATATCAAATTTCAGTGAAATCGATTCAGCGGTTTGGGCGTGAAGAGGTAACAGAGAGACAGACTTTCACATTTATAATATTAAAGATTCCTAAGTGTTATTTTGGAACAATGGACACTGGACAGTCATTATCTAAAACCAAGTTACTTAGAACAACTCAGTTCCTTTGAATTTTAAAACTTCATACATAAAAGGTTATGGTGAAAACAATTCCAGGAGGTCTTTTCAAAACTATGACTCATCAGCTTTGAGGTTTTCCGCGAAACCAGGTTATCATGACCTGTATGGAGGTATATAAAAATAAAATTACCATGTAATTGCTTGGACCGGGAGCTCAATGTAAGCTGGTTAAGTGAAATTGTGCAGATTTTATGGATTCCTAATATTAATACTTCCAGGTAATAGATGCGTCACGGGTTTAAAGAATATAATATGTACTGAATTATATTATATTTAAATTATTTATGTAAATATTATCACTAATATTATGTTATTTATGACCCTATTGGTAGAAAAACTATTTTTCTATTAATTTTTTTCATCAACATTAACCGTATGGTTGAACATGATCCTTGATTATACATTGGTTTACAATGCACAGGTTCAAAAACTGCCCTTTTCAGAAATACAAACGTTATTGCGGCAAAATGTACAGTTCTTATCCAATTTCTCGCATTAAAGTCAGATTTCTAATATCTTATATCCTATAAGAGAAAAGGAAATTAATAGTTTTGTCTGTTTGTTACAGAGATGCTACAGTCGTTATTGCAGCCAAGAGAGAATCAGCGCCGTAAGTATCTGCCTGCTGGATGCCTGCAAGATTTGTATCGGAAGTCGGAACCACACATATTTCTGTGACAAAAATTACATATTTAACAAAAACTGCCTTTTCCGAGACTTAAAGTATCTCTAATCTCTTTACCACACCAAAATCTATTCAACTGCCTAAGCCCGGCCGGATTATAAGAATTTCTGATCAGAAAAATTCGGGCGCCCGCCGGACCACCAAACCGCACACCTGTCAGAAACCTTCCGGCGAGTCCGAGTTTAGTACACAAAGTATAGAGAAGCGGGACTAACATTTCTGATTAGAAAAATTTCGTCGGACGTCAGACACGTCAGAATTCTGATAGTATGGGCCAGGCTGTGGCCTGGAACTGGGACACTGCAGAACGCATCGTGGAAATTTCCGATGCAACAGTGACTTTTTCCAATGAAATTTTGCGCTCCGACATCGTATACGACGCCGCAACGTAATGTTGTGGCCTGGCTCGTTGTGGAGTGCGTTTCGGCGGGCGTCCGAATTTTTCTGATCAGAAATTTTTTATAATGTGCGGCCGGACTAATCAGAGAAGGTAACAAACACCACTTTTGGGTTTTAAGTTATTGCATAGTTTTTTTTTATTTGAGTCCGGTGACCGAATCAAGAAATTCCGTAACGAAAATAAACGTCGTTGCCGTGCATCTTCGGCACGGTGTTTATGTGCGTTCGACTAGACGTATGCAAATTATAATTGCATAAATTGATAAAAAATGCTATTCAATATCTTTACCGCGGCAGTCACCGAGTGCCACATGTATTTCTTTATGTCTGCCCGTCTACCAACTATCAGTTAACCCAACCGCCCATTTTTCCGTTAAACAATCTTCACATAGTTAAGTAACACGATATGAACGCGGCGCTCAATTAGTCCACATAATACGCTCCGCCTCGCACAGACAGAGGGGGTAAGGCAGGGGGGAGATGGGGGTTAGGAGGGGTTATAGGAGGAGGTAAACCCCCTTACATCGACGTAAGGTGTGTAGACGTCGCAGTATATTATTTGTGGTTTATCGCTAGAGCAAAATTGAAGTCATGTTATCTGAAGGTGAAATTTTTTTAAAGTAAATGAAACAGATTATATTGTTTTGAGAGAGTATAATATTTTAGTACACTTATCACTTATCGCATTCTACTAATACAAGTTTAAGGGTCAATTCACATCTCGACGTCGCGAGGTGAAGTGATTTATTTTTAAATAAACCATAAAAAATGGAATCTAAGGCCGCTGTATAGTCTTGTCAATTCAATCTATATCTTCTTGACATACGTCATAACCTTATGAATAAGACGTTTAAAAATGCGTCGCATTACGTTACTATACGTTACTATGTGACGTTTAATCGTACACTAATCTCTTTCAACTTAAGAGGGTGACTAACCCAAAAAATCAAACATCGTCCTCTCTTCACACTCACGCCCGTCTTTCATATGCCAGGTGAAAAGGACGACGCGGATTCATCGCCAAATTAGTTTTTTCTCAATAACTCGATAAATCAAACAACATTTAAAAAATCCGCTAGGTCGATCTCTCAATGATAGAATTACAATGTGTTAAAATATTAACTTAGTTCAATGCACAGTTATGGCAATAAATGAAAAATTTGTGAAAATTAGATGCATCTTTGTGATTTTTTTCCATCGAGAAAATTTTAAGATATCGTGTTTTTGCTCAGATCGAATTCTCGGAAATATAATGTAGTATCTAATTTTAGAAAATGAAACAATTCGGGGCTTATTTTCAAGTATAAAAATGAATTATAAAATCGACACTCTAGGGTTAGTCGCCCCCTTAAAGAGGGACATAAAACTCTAAAATACATTTACTATTTATTGCGACGTCTCGTAATATAGTATATCGAGGCGCTATATATTATATCGCGATATTATCAGTCCTGTCACATACAATATGCAACAGGGTTATTAAACATACTAGCGATACAGAGAAACAGATATTAAGTTCAAACTTAGTTGTCAATTCGAATGCACTACTAAAAGTATCTAAGGTGTGCTGTATCACGTTATGTGATCAGTGTTCGGTAAAGTATATTAAAACAGTACACTCTATCCTTGTAGAAGTGCAAGCAACGTACCATAAACAAATATGTTAGTTGTGAAATCAAATTAAAAAAAAAGACCATTTATCAGCTTATCTGTTGCCAGGTAATTATTTTAGTTTATCTGTAGTAAGGTGTTTCTTTACTCTATACTAGCGACCCGTCTCTTCGCAAAGAAAACGACTACATTTTATACTTCGTTACTCGTGGTTTACCTTAAATGATAAGATTTTGAGAAGATTAATAGAATTAATCACTTGGAACACACGAAATATATTTTAGGATTACGTTTAACGTGTTGCCTTTTACTTATTCAATTTATCAAGAAACATAGAGTTATTTAGCAACAAATACTTTATGAGTTTATTTTAATAATGTTCAGAATATCACAATGTGAAACAAAATAATTGTAAAATAATCGTAATAATATTTCATCCTCAAATTATAGTTACAATATAGGCCATTTATTAAGACCAATTTACGAGCTATAATAAAGCAAACATAGACTACCAAAAATTTAAAGTCATAATCCTTCATTTTGAAATGGCCAAGCATTAAAAAACCAACAATATTTATAGCTGTATGCTACGCCGCGTAGCGCTACGGCTCGGCGCGCTACGCGGCGTAGCATACAGGCGTAGACCCGCTACGAAGTAAGCTACGATTATAACTTTTTTCTTTTCTTTGTTTTGTTCAGTAAAGCTGACACGTAACTCAGCTTTATTAAATAAAACAATGAAGTTGTAGTAGTAAAGAATATGTTAACTAAATCTTATATCTTTAAACGAGCAATTCTTGTATATATATAATATATATTTATAATTGGAATCTCGGAATGGGCTCTAACGATTTTCATGAAATTTAGTATATAGGGGGTTTGGGGGGCGATAAATCGATCTAGCTAGGAATCATTTTTAGTGAATGTCATTTTATTCGTGTTTTATCTATAAATAGCTAGTAATATTTATTTAATTAGTGCAGAAAACATCTGGTTACTTTTTTACAATACAATTTCAGTGATAGTAGTCGGATTTATTAAAAACCAAGCCAGCCACATATTAGTTTTAGTGACAAGTTTTACAAATAATATAATAAGTAATTATTATTCAGAGGGCAACCGGAGTGGAAGGAATGGTAATTCCAGCAACCGACAGACTGAAGGTGAGAGTACACGAGTAGCAACCAAAATGGCCGCCTCTGCACAGCAGCTTCGCCAACCAATAACTTATACAATATAGTAAATATCAGTAACAAAAAATCAGAATTTGCTATAAGAGTATTATATTATTAAAACATCTTTTGCTTATGAAATGCAATATGAATAATTTCTTCGTCATGCTACGCTTACGTATAGCACTAAATAAACTAGTGCACATTTAAAATAAAGATGGCTGTTGAATTTTTAAACGGTACTTAAATTTGGGGGTCTCCTAAGTTCATTCAACACTGTAAAATGAGACATAATATGACTTAGGAGCCCCTACTACAAATCATTTTGAACCACATTTGCTAAAACTGAAAAGTAGGTCACCAAGTCCAAAAAGTGCTTTACACAGCTTATAGCTTCTCAAAGTTCACGTTCTCAAGAAAGCTACAAGCACATAAAAGCTTCGATGAATTCACTAGCAAACTACAGAGCTTTGGCGAAAAGTTTTAAAATCTTTAAAAAAATAAGATTTTAATTTTCTATTTAGGTTCTGTATTAGTTTAGATATATATAGAATAGGCTTCATTATATCAAAGAGATATTTTACATTTAAAAAAACCTATTAAATATTTTTTGTTCATAAAAATAAATTCACTATCACTCACAAAGCACAGCCTTTAGTATTAAATAGAAATAAGCTTATAATTTTATACTTCCATAGCACTAAATTTTAGTAAACAGTATAAACACATACACGCGTATTGTATAGTGACACTTTTATCAAAGACGTCACACAACTCACACGAAATTGTATGGATTTACATTCAATTTGTATAGAATCTATTGTTTGCGCCGAAGGCTTCATACAATTTCCGAAAAGCGTCTTGTTTCAAATTCATTTCCCGGTAAATCTCCGTAATCTTCTTTTGTTTGAGAAAACAGCGCCTAATATTATTATGCAACCTTTTCGCTCAATTTTTCTAGTAAAAGCTGAATGTTTTTGTAAATTATTACACTTAGTAGAAAACCAGTTTTGACACCTCCATCGTAGGTATCGCAGACACAATAGATTATTAATTATTCTCATGCGGCAGCCGACTGCCGCTTGGGGATTGATGGGTTAAATAAAAAAATTGGGTCTTAAGGTTTGGTAAAGAGGTATTATACAGAGGCGTACTGTGTGCAACGCTTAGGGCGCAAAGGCACAAAAAGGCGCAGGAGGTCTTTCAATTACGTACAACTTTCAACTTGCTTGCATAATTCGCCTTTTCTGCTATTATAAACCGCTATCAATTGATAGAAATATTCGTTTTAAAATACTTTTAACTTTTACCCTACACAAGCTCGTATACAACGTGACATTTTAGTGGTTGTTTTCCTGCAGCAGAACGATTTACCTATCGTAGTACTATCGAATCATGGACGTTATTTTTTGAAAATAAAGAATATTTTGTATGACGTACTATGGCAACTTTAGACTGCCTTCACATTACGTCGCGAGCCGCGCGACTCTCTTTTGTATAGAAGTCGCGCGGCTGCAACGCTGCTGCCGTACTGCTTGCGACGTAATGTGAAGGCAGCCTTATGCCGATAGGCGCGATCGGCTATGACCCGGCCGAATATTATTTATGATTTGAATAAAAAAACTTCACAAATCTATTGTACTACTACTAGATAGAATCATTTTACTGCGGGAAACAACCATTAAAACGTAGTAAAGAGTATTCAAATCATAGGAGCCATGAATTAGCAATTAGTATTTACCATTAGGTTACCTAGGCCCTAGGACGTTATCATCTATCATAGGGTAAATGGCTTGACTCTAGACGTATATATCTGCCATATAAGAGTTATTATAGAATTTACACTTAGATTATCTAGGCGCTTCACCCATCATAGGTCAAATACATCTGCCATGGGATACATGACAATGTATCGATAAAGATAATACAATTGACGGTTCCAGCGAAAATGATTGGTGCAATGCCAGCAGTGGCGGTGCGGCACGAGCGGCGGCGTGCGGAGAAGCGGTCGGGGCGGCGCCCCTCGCAGCTGGCCCTGTCGCTCGGCCGCGGGGACGACGCGACGCCCTCGCCCGACCGGTACCGCAGCGAGCTCTACTTCTGCGGGAGGGTAAACAAATAGTTTTGTTGTATATGTACTAAAAGTTCATTCAAATAGCTTTATTAGAAAGATTTATTGAAGAAATATTTTTAGAAAACATTCAGAATTGCTTCTTTTCAACACTAAGCACACTTATTGTATTATTTGATTTAAACTATTTATAGAAATCGTATTAGCAAACTTAGCACAATAGAAAGACGAAACTTCACGAGCACAGTAGATTATATTATACTATAATATTTATTAATCTGTAACTTTGGCAATTCTTCTGTAAAAACTAACTCTGTCTATGGAGTAAGACATTTTTTCCGTCCTTAGCTTTGGTCTTATTTCCCCTAAGATAAGTACGCCTCTGACTACAACAAAGCATCTGTCAAAAAACAGAACAGGCAAGCTGTTCTGTTTTTTGACATTTCTGCGCTGCTAACACTGCTAATGGCAGAACTATTAACTACAAATAACATAATATTATCTTCTACTAAGTTACTTTAACCTTCTTGGATAGAAACAAATCTTCCAAATTATTCTTACCTGTTCTTCCAGATCGCAGTACTCCACGCTATAGTGGGTTCCCTGCTGCTGGGTATCGTGGTGTTGGTGGTGGGGCTGGTGCAGCTGTCCCCGGGGGCGGAGGCCGCGCAACACCGCTATTATCTCATGGGCGCTGGCGCCGCGCTCGTGGGAGTAGGAGTGTTGGCTGCTGTACTCAGGTAGAGTTATGATGTCCTAGTAACTTAGAGACGATGGTGAAATATTTATACTGTTTCTTATGGCTTGTATTCACTTTGAGTAGTGATAAGTGCAGGTGATTAGCTATTAGGAGAACGATTAGTATGTACAGCGTCTGATTAGCGATTATAAAACTAAGTCTTGATAGTGATCGCTGGTGTTCGTACCAAGTTTTCCAAGAGAACATGGAGCTGACCTTACTTACAAGTATTGCACCATTAAAAAATCTAATAATTAAAACCTGTAGCAAATCCTGACAATATTTTTATGTTACACAGTACCCTTTATCTTTTCAGATGCGTCTGCCTACATTGGCACAGCAGGAAGTACCGAGAGGAATATGAGGAACCGGCAGTCAGGGCCACGCAGAAGAACGGCGTCAGCGTCGTCGAACAGAAGGCCGGAACCGCCCATGATAAACACGACAAGCACGATAAACATAACAAGCACGACAAGCTAGACAAGCTGGACAAACCCAAGCTCAAGTCGCAGAGCAGTTTGGCTCAGGAGGTGGACCTGATCAAGCAGCCCTCAGTCGCCAGTGACACTTAAGCTCATCTCTTTCTCTCTCATCGCTTCGAACTGACCAATAGGTTACGCGCATCACCCGAACCAGTACCAGGGAATCATATTTTAAAAGAGTTACAAACTTTACATACATTTGAAGTCTTTATCGGATTTTCAAGATCTTTAAAACCTTTTTAACTGAAATTTTATCCTATTGATACAATGTGGTATGTTATTTTGAATATCTTATTTAAAATTGAGAGAAAATTTTCGACAAAATGTCAAGACAAGTGAAATTACTTATACAAAAGTACAAGACATATTCTCAGAGTATTTTCGGGCTGAATACTGAAACTTAGCTTAAATTGAGTGGCTCTCAGTCACATGGTGTTATAAATACTGTTTCATTACATTAAAATACATATAGTAGACCATCATGCGTGACTTCAGATAAGATAGCCAAACAATGCTGCATGCGTAAAACTTATCTTCATTTAAAGAACATGGCTGTTACTCTACTTAATATTCATATTGTGCTGCGACCTGTGGTTTGAGAGCCCCTCATTTTAAGTAGGTTTTAACAGTCAGATCGCACTACCACAATATATTGTAGGGCATCCATCTCAGTGTACATATCACATACATAACATATAATTTTAAACTAAAATATTTATTACATATCAAATTCGGATTTTCAAAACGTTATTTTTCATCGTTTCTTATCCTAGGTATCCTATACGGTATTTTTGAAAATTTTACAATTAAGAAAATTATATTGTATTTATTTAGGAAAGATATTTAGAATAGTCGGAATCATTTTGTCTTCACACAGGGGCGTAGCTAGTTCTCATTTGGGGGCGTTTTTCTGTACACGTAAACCCAATCTGGACGCTTAGACAAATTGTATTCGATAATCTCGGCAGCGAAGTTAGGGATCGAAAATGTGTGGTATTCGACAGTCACATAAGTACATCACTCATCCCATACATTTTTAATTTCTAATTACTTTGCTCTCGAAATTATTGAATGCAATGTGTCTAAGTATCCATGGGTTCCGAAACCTCCTTCTGTTGCTGCGCTCAACCACCACCGTCCGTTACAACAGAAGCTCAATATAAAGTTACAGCACAAAGTTCTGTCGAATATATTGTACTTACCCACTCTAAAGAGTTTATTGCAGATTTATGAAGATTTTATATATTTTAACAGAGCAAGAGCTTATATGTTGCAGGAAATATCACATAATATGTTTACACAGTATTTGTTTCAGATAATGAAATTTTAACAAGGAGTGGAGGTCTTCCCCATAAGTGTTCTTACAGACGAACGGCACGCGTCCGTCGTACACACGTTCGACACACGTCGTTCGTCCGTAAGAAGCCCAAGGTTGGGTTGCACCAGAAGCGTGGTTAAAGTTAAAGTTATGGTTATAGTTAAGGCTAAATTTAACTTTAACCGTAACTTTGACCGGAAAAATTGACAGATGACAGCTGGTCCATCAAGGTTATAAATGAACGTGGGCGGGGGCGCTGCTGGTAAAGGAGAACTGTCAAAAATGGCGTTTTTGTATGATGACAGCGTTAGTTCCTTTTTTCGCCACGTGCATTTAAAACCTTGTGGTCATATTTAACCATAACCATAATCTATGGTTATGGTTAAATATGGCGTCTTGATGGCGTCCATTTTTAACTTTAACCAAAGATTTGACATTTTGCATTGTAGTTAAAGTTAAAGTTACAGTTAAAGTTAAAGTTAGTTGGTGCAACCCAACCTAAGTTGACTAAATTGTAACCAAATTAACGAGTTACAGAACTTCTATAGGAAGGTCTGTGCCTCTAGATAATTTAACAGTCCTGCAACTTACAATATTAATACAAATGTTATTTATAAAATTATGCATACTTATATTTATTTATGTTTATATTATATCACATATTTCTATTTATATTCTAACGGTAATTGTAACCTGTTTAGCGGTTCTAAACTCAGATCGTATAAAAAAGTGAAGATAGACTTTTGTCAAGGCCGATTTTTCATGAAGCGTGTAAAAACTCTACGTACAGAGGAAAGCGTAGTTTCATTGACGTGACATTAATTACTAGGCGTCTGCACTACTGTAAACTACTTACTTTACTGTTTACTTTTTTATTCTATCTGAGTTTCTTGCAGATCCAAATTTTACAATATTACCATGGGCG
The DNA here is from genome assembly GCF_905147365.1 of Aricia agestis. NCBI lineage: Eukaryota > Metazoa > Arthropoda > Insecta > Lepidoptera > Lycaenidae > Aricia > Aricia agestis. The sequence continues at coordinate 1,119,382 of NC_056417.1, forward strand.
TACCGAGGGGGGGCAGGGGGGGGGGGCAGCTGCCCCTCCCTGGATCATGTTGACGTCCCTACTAAGTATATTATCTAGTACTTTCATCTATAAAAATAACGATTGTTTGCCATTTGTTTGCAATACAACTAAAAATTATTAATTTTTTTATTCTTTATAAACACCTAGCTTATAAAAAATCTGATTTGCCCCTCCCTGGCCCAGAATCTGCGTAATTTGCCCCCCCCTGGCCCAGAACCTGGGTAATTTGCCCCCCCCCCCCCCCCCTGGCCCAGAACCTGGGTACGCCCATGAATATTACAATGCATAACAGTGATTCACATTGTGTACCACAGGAGAAATTAAATCATAGTCAGTTGACGGACCTACGTAATTTGGTGGGATCTAGTCAATGTATGTCTTGATCTAGGAAACAGAATCTTGATATATATATTCTGTGGTCTTGATCGATTGGGATTTATATAAACAAGTTAGTAGGTTCACAAACTGCCTATGAATATTTCTCTGATAAACTACATCATACTTTAATTATTATAAAAGTATTCTTGTAAACATTAACTAGTTTTCCGGTCGATAGTCTGTTCAAAGTATTCAAGTTTCATATTTAGTTGTACTGACGTATTGTTATAAAATTTTACGGTTTTCTGTAGCGAGTGTAACGAACACAACTCTAATGTTACAATAATTTTACTGTAGATTTTTTATAGTTTTATTTATTTATTCTGGTCGCGTCTAGTCTATAATATAGATCATTACATAGATCGATGTAATAAGTGTTGTCGTTCGCTGTTTAATATAATACAGGACTAAATAAGTTTCGTTTTAGAGTTTTCGATGTGTATGTAACTTCAATCTACGAATATATTCAGTTTTATAGATTCTGACATTTTGTAAAACTTAGAATTTTAATCTTATGAGACTGACGAGTGTTCTAAAACATAACACACAAATTGTTTGATTTCAGTTCACGCACTATTTCTAGATTTGTTTTTTAATTATTTTTTATAATTAAACGTAGCTGATGTACCAGGGCTCTAGAGCTGGCATGGAGAAAGTATTATTCTTGAAGCAAAATTATATTAAATTAAGCATTTTAAAAGGCCCATTTGCACCGCAGATTATTATCATGATTCATGACTATTCTATCAGAAATACTAAGGATAAGATAGATAAATACACTATTTACTTAAACCGCAAGTGGGCTAATCTTAAATAGTTTTAGTGTAAATTAATCTAAATTTTTGATGTCCTATTGAATAAAACCATAACAGTTTTTGAGCTCGGGTCCACAGTCAACTTATAATTTAACTAGTCATTTTTTATCCCACATAATCAGTAATAGTCTCCGAGTTCATTGACTCCCGTGGGTCCAAAATTGAATCTTTATCTGGAAATTGGTACGTACATTTTATTTTATAGGCTAAGGATGTATAGTTTCTCGCGTTATTGTATCAAACGTGTATATTGTCGAATGTGCGTCTTTAACACATTTTAAATTAAGGCTACGTAACGCTTAAACTTCGATTCGGTTAACCTCGGTTTAAACTTGAACAGTCGCCAGGCTAAGCGACTTTTGCCAAATTTACGCGTATTTTCTATAATTTTTATGTAGAGCCAAATTTTTACCTTAAATTGGTCGTATATTATGTTTATTATGATTGGACTGCATCTTTCTGGCGTCAGCAACTTGTTTATTTATTTGCAGTGCCAAATATAATTTACTCGATACATACGTATGTATGTAGTTAGGCTTTAAAATGCATATTTTTGTATATTATGAAATAATCTATTTGTTCATAAATGTATTTATGATGCTCACCGAGTAAAAATATGAAGACAGAGTTTTGTGACAGAAAAAGTGAGGCTGGTTTTGTAAGTACTTTAGTATCTATAGCTATTAGCTACGCACACTTACATACGCAAAACAGCACACAGTGACTGCCGAAAAAGGCGTAGATTTATTAAAATGTCTGTGTAAAACGACGAGGCGTAGTTTGACCGACCTCATTGTATGGCTGTCTGTCTTCACATTTTTATTTGGCCTGAGCACTGTTGTTTTCGTTCTTGAATCTATAAATGTTTTAACTTTACATAGATAACAGAGCCTTTCGTCAAATTGCATTCCATAATTTCGATAGTCAAATCTCATAGAATTCTGACTTCTTACTTGGCTGTCAAAATTATTGAATGCACGTCGTCTAAGTACCCAGTATCGATGTTATATGTGACATACATTCCGCGATGCTTTGTATGTGTATGATATTTTGATCGCATAAAATTAATAAGTGTTTAGATTAAGAAAAATATATTAATGTAGTTCTTCGTTTTCTGTTTCTCATCCGTGGATATTGGGAATATACTGAGGAATATGTTAATCTTCGCAAAAAGTATGAAAATATGACAGCCAAATTAATTTATTTTACAGTTACGATTAACTTAAATACTTCTGCCAACATTTGGGAACTAAAAATTTAAACATGTCTTTACTTTGTAACTGGTGTCTCACTATAATTTCTTGTATTTATTTCTTTGTTCATTTATCAATTTAAAACAAGCTTATACCAAGACGTATTGAGGCAGTATTAATGTCGTTGGCATAACTACTATCAAACTACTATTAACTTAACGTAACTATAATAATAATTAATGAATTTCTCAGTATATTCCCAGTCTTACCTGCCTATGATATTTTCACTGTGATAAGGGGTATTAATTATTATAAGTGTTATGAATAACGGAGTGACGGCTGAATTCTCGTGAGTTACGGTCACTGACCTCTATAATACACTGGACAGGCGATCGCTATCAATAAAATATTGCTATTTGAAAGTTGCCATATTGGCGCTGATTGCTATGTGAAAGCAGTACTGAGTGTACTTGGAACTACTATTTTGCAAATGGCGGTTGTCATTTTCTATATAAATTAGTTCACAGTACGCTCACCGCGGCGCTTCAAATCGGCATAAGAAATAGCTGTCATTTTGTACGGCATAGCCTGTCCAGTGTATTATAGAGGTCAGTGGTTACGTCCATGCCACACGTGACACGACGCGGTGCGGCGCCGCACCGGCGTCCGTCTCACCGGACTACCGGCCACACGGTGAGTGCGGCACCGCAACGTTTTGCAGTACTATAGCAGCGACGGACTCGCCTCGTCTCGATTCCGGTGCGCGTGCGGTGCAGCGCCGGAGCCATACCATCCATTTTTATATGTTGGACACCGGAGCGGCACCGGTCAGGCGCCGCACCGCCGCCGCACCGCATCGTGTGGCATGGCACTTACTTTGTAAAATGGAAGTAAAAGTTAGAATTGTGGTGAAATTCTTTGAAAAACTTATCTAAAAGTCTTGTTAATTCATCAGACTACTAACTTCAGTGCTTAGAACCACCGAAATAAAAAACTTTTCGGGTAACTTATTTTTAAATAAAAAAAGAGTATAAAAATTTACGTAATGTGGTAAATTTCGAATAATAACAGTACGGACTTATTATCTGGCGAGTAACTTTGGCGATTGAAAGTAAATATTGTAATAACTGAACTGGTTTAGTTTGAAACATGGTTGGGATTACAAAGGGTAAACATTTTTATCACAGTGAAATGGTCGTCTCATCTCCTGTTCAGTTCCAGTTATTGTAAGTGGAGATTAACGTGATTTTTATTATTCCTCTAAAAATAAATGTACACACTAAGTTATTCCTAATTATTCTTGAATATTAATAGAATGCCATGCCTTCTCTGTCACAAATTGAGCGTGAGAACCGTATGATATTTAAACCATGACTAACTTTGACCCATACTGGCGCAAGTGAGGTTAAAAATAAACTGAACATAAAAAATTACGTGAATTATAATATATCTATTGTCATATCAGTAGAGCAGGAAAACTCTAGTCTAGTCGAAGGATAGAAACAATTTCGGTCATTGACACACTCAAGTAAGTAGGTAATATATTAACCCTCTTACTAATAAACGTTGTATAATAAGCTTTGAATAGTTATACAGTGTTTTGTTCCTGTCACACAAGTGACATTTTTAATTGGATTGAAGAAGACAAAACACTGTATAACTATTCAAAGCTTATACAGCGTTTATTAGTAAGGGGGTAAGTATATTGGAACCCTCCGGCTAACATAACGTGTGTACTGTGTAGTGCTTGGTACTACTAATATATATTCTGTGGTAGTGCGTGAAAATGAGAAAATAATATTTTGGAATTTAGTCCGCAAATGAAAATACATGCAGCTGTAGTTCAATGCATTTTCTCTCTATCGGGCGACCGGACTCACGTTAGTCTCCACAGCTCTCCCGTAGTCTACGGGGTCATCGACCTTATCAGTTCCGATTATGACTGTGCTGTTTTATATCTCAATATATTTTATACCGATGTCTCTAAATAAAATGTGGACAGAACTTTTGTTTTATTTTTATTAACTAGCCCTTGTATAAGTTGTACCCGTTGGTGGCTCAATACTCAATAGGCAACGGAAATCCATACAACAATAATAAATGTCCTTCTGACTGTCATTTTGATAACTCTTGCCGTCACGAGATCCTGGAGAGGGGTACACGATTTACGCATTAGTCTCAACTTACGCCGCCCCGGAATGGAACGGAATGGAAGCGTCAATTTCGCCTCGTACGAGGAAATTGACACCGGGAATTCTCGAGAATTCGTATCTGATTCTCATTCGCTCGTATTTAATTTGTGTGTACTGCCTACGGAACAATTTATCGGCGCGGAATGGAACGGAAGCGACTCTTTGCAACGAAACTGTACATAGCTCAATGAACTTTATGTCAAATTCAATCCCAGAGAAAAAAAATGGACACACGTCTTTCGCGAAATTCTCGAGAATTCTCCAGTGCCGTCTGCAGATTCCGCGGGAAGTGTCAAGTGGCGCGAACGGGGGAAGTCTAGTCGAGTAAAAGATTAGAAACAGACTAAACAATGTGATGTCCTCATGAGTATGTGCTAGCGAATTCGCGGGAATGCTCGAGCATTCCATTCCGCGGCGGTGTTAGGGTTGGTACAACTAATATATCATATTCTGTGGTTAGGGTAAAACCAAACGAGCGTAATTTTGTGAGTCGCAGAATTTCGGTCGCGTAAATATTTTTTCATACAAATCATAACTCACAAAATTACGCTCACTGCAGCTGAATTTCTGCCATAACAAGATCCAATAGAATCGCTGCGCTGAATAGGCAGACAAATAAAGCGTTTCTATTGGTTTTCAAAAACACATTCCTCGCAACACATCTCTGGTGGAAACGCAGCCTAAGCCTAGAACGAACGAAATGGAAATAAATTATTATTTTTAACAAAAAATTAAAACTGACTTCCAAGGTAAAAAGTATTTAAATATTATAGCAACTAAAAAGTATTAAATAATTTTTCTTATCTAATAGTACCTTTTTCCGATTTCAGCTAAACCTCAACTATTTCTGTACTCAATCTTCATCATTTTGAAGTCGGTACCAGATAGCTGAATCTTCAGTTCTCTGACAGAATATTTGAAACTTTTGGAACTGGCACCGACTTCAAAATTATGAAGATTGAGTACAGAAATAGTTGAGGTTTAGCTGAATTCGGTAAAAGGCACTATTAGATAAGAAAAATTATTTAATACTTTTAGTTGCTATAATATTTAAATACTTTTTACCTTGGAAATCGGTTTTAATATTTTGTTAAAAATGATAATTTCACTCTTTTTAGTTACCTAGTAAACCATCGCGTATATTTAATATTCTACGTATCTTAATTCTTATTACAATTTGTTAAGAGTCAGACGTCGTGCTCACAAATATCAGGTAGATAATTTTAAACAATACATTTGAAAATATCGAAGTGAACAGTAAACACGTCGTGCTAGCCGCTAGGCAATTATTGTACCTATAAACTTGCATAGGAATTCGATCTGTATAATATGTATCAAAATCGTGTAAATAAATAAAAATACATTAAAGTACGAAGTATTTTTTATACTAGTTGCGATTGTGTTTCTTATTCCCTACGAATAATAAATAGTTTTTATTATTCGTAGCTTATTCCCATTTAAGATGTAGATTAGCTATGTATGTCCACACTGTGCACTTTCATCTTCAATTTTCGTCATCTTCTTTCATTCAACTTTCGTATTGGCGCATTCAATAATTGAATGCGTCAAAGAACGCAACGCCAACATTGTAATTTTTAACCAACTTCAAAAACGAGGAGGTTATACGTTCGGCTGTGGATATATATTTTTTTTATGTATGTTCAACGATTACTCCGCCGTTTGTGAACCGATTTTCAATATGTTTGTTTTGTTGTATTAGGTTTTACTTCAATTTGGTACCATGTTCAGAAAAGTGGTGACCTGATGATGGGATCCATGAGTAATCGAGGGGACTCCTCAAAATTCAAATGGAAACATATAGTTTTTTTGGTTTCATATGAAGCATTCCAGGCATATGTTACCAAAAAGTAAGATTTTGCACCAGGATATAGCATGGTTCGAAGGTGGTGAACAGAACTTCTTACTCCTTTTAGATACATGTTTGGGGGTTTCGGCGTTGTCTTAAGAACTGAAAGCGTATACTACTATGCAAATTTCATTAATCATCATCATCATCACCACCATTCCACCATACATTCATGAGTAATCGAGGGAACTCCTCAAAATGTATATGAAAACATATAGTGATTTCGATTTTATGAGGAGTATCATAAGCATATGCTACCAAAAAGCAAGATTTTGAAACTAGGTATAATATGTATATCTAGGTATAATCTGGAATTCTCTTAGCACCTTCGGAACCATTGTACATAATAATTATGTACAATGGTTCCGAAGGTGCTAAGAGAATTCCAGATTCCTCTTATAAATACAAGTTTGGGGGTTTCGGAGTTGGTTTAAGAACTCAAAGCATATTATGCTACTATGCAAATTACATTCATCATCATCATCATCATCACTACCACCAGTCACCACCATGAATTATCTACTAAGTAATTATAATTTATAACCCTATTATTCGTACTTTTAATCGTCTTTAACATCGAAACCCGAATTTGTCGAACAATTTAAAAAAATATAATGTTATTTCAATGTAAGCTTGACTCGACCTAGGTGTTCAGGTTAAATACCAAGTTAGCAATTAAATCATAAGATCTACTATGAGGTTTGTTAGTCTCCTTAAAATTTATAAGGACAATTATTTATAGTTGTATTTGAGCATAATATTATATTATGTTGAACTGATGAGTTTTCATTAGTGTAATGATAGAAAGAAAGTCACTGAACAGAACTTGATTAACGCCAAGCATATGCTTGGCGTTGCTTAAGCAATTCTGAAGTAGTGATATCAGACAATGAGTTCTCATATCATGAAAGTGTATCCTGGATCCAATGTCACTAAGCATTACACATTAGTTTGTACAAAAAACCAGCTTATAAATGACTAAAAAGAGTGAAATTATTATTTTTAATAAAAAATTAAAACCGACTTCCGGGGTAAAAACAATAATAATTTATAATGAACACAAAAGTGTTAAATAATTCTCACTCTTTAACGTGCCTTATGCATAATTCTCCTAAACCTCAACTATTTCTGTACACAATCTTCATTATTTTGAAGTCGGTACCAGTCTTAAATATTAAAAATATTTCGTCATAGAACTCAGCATTCTTAGCTGGTACCGTCATCAAAAATACTGATAATGCTGCTGAAGCCAACGATATCAAAATACTAATTCTATGGCTGAAGCATGAAAAAAGATAATGGCACGGTTAATGTTTGCTGTTTGACAATTGCAAAAGTCGTGTTGTTGTGCTGTTGTCGTGACTCGTGTGTCGTGTCGCGCGAGTTGGCAACGCCGCGACCTCAGTGCCTCAGTGGCTTCATCGACCACCGCTCCAGTGTTGCCACTACAAGCTATTGTCGCCATTCGTTGGGACTAGGTTAGGACGTTTCAACAATGGAAAATGGTCATTAATCATTTACTTGGTATTTTAACTTAGATTATTGACTGTCAAAAATAATAGATACATGTTAGAGAATTCTTTTGATACGTCAATTATTACCAATGTTATAGAATTAAATGAGTAACGTAATTTTTAGGTTTCCACACCCAAATGGTGAAAACGGGACCCTATTACTAAAATTTCGTTGTCTGTCCGTCTGTCAGCCTGGAGACAGAGAGACATCGAAGTCTTAGTTTTAACTATCCTCCTGTTATAAACCCTAAAAACCGATGCTAGGCGAGTGGAGACTTCTCTGCAGTCTCGCAGAACAAAACAAAGTAAGAACATCAATAGTTTAAAGCTTTATAAACATAGTTATTGTATAAAATATTGTTAATTAATAATTATTATAATAAAAATACACAAAATAAACAAAACTTATTAAGTGAATATTAAATTTAAGTATCAGCCAACGATAACATCAAAATATTTAAATTATGTTTGTATGTAACATAATAAATAATAATAGTAAATCATAGATACTATTATTATTTATTATGTTATATAAACACAGCATCGCGTCGCCTTAAACATAAATATATATTATTTTAATTTGTTTTATGCAGTAAAACTGATTAATACGGTAAAATACGTTTAATTATACTTCAATCATATAAATTATGTATAAATTATTTAATAATAATAGAATCTACTTACTAAATATTAAATAAAATAGTCTTGTGGTAATTCGTATTAATATATCTTAATTTATTACTATTGGGTGTAAATAACGTCGTTTAATGCGTTTAAATAATAAAAGAATCCCATTTAGTATTCCATTATTATTTATGCCAAGACTAATTATTGTAGAAATAGATTCCTTAAGTGGCAACCCAGCCTACAACCTACAAGTCGCGCGTTTGCATTTTTTCTTTAGTTGCGTCACAACTGTCGCCGCGAGTATTCTTGTCGCTTGTCGCTAGTGCAATCATTACCAATTATTATACTATGACTAGTGAAAAATTAAGCTCGCAGAAGGTAAAAAAGTTGATAAATTGTGTAATGCCGCGTCGATATTTGTGGGATTTAGAAGACAGTAATTACAAAGACAAGCGTATGGTCGCGAAAGGTTGGAACGAAGTTGCCGAAGAGATGAAAATGCCAAGTAAGGAAAGCGACACCTATAAAACTTTATAAGAACTATTTAAACGTACTTGATTTGTATTTTAGTTCCTAACCAATATAAGAGATGGCGTCGGTAACGCGAAATGACTAGTAATTCAAGCTAATTGAATTTTGATATTGAAATTAAAATTAGGTTTCTATGGTCTATGGATTTTGTTATTATTAAATATCATATAATTATATAATATATAAAGAAAATAAAAGTTCTTGATAAGTTTCTAATATCCAGTAAACCATAGCACGTACTTCAATAACTTAACTTACCTTAAAAATTATACAGTAAGTAGACCAGAAATGATCGAAGTACGTACTACGAGGTTTACTATTATAAGTTACAATGTCCACTTATGCAAATAATTATTTTTTCAGTGCAAATGATTCGGAATAAATGGAAAAACTTGAGAGACATGTACAACCGGGAGCTGCGGAAGTCGCCCGGCCTAGCTAGTCCAGAAGAGTACAAGGGACGTTGGAAATATTTCAGGAGCCTCTCCTTCCTGCTCAAGCCTTGGGAACCCATAGAGACGCAATATCTGCATGACGTGATGGACACGAGCTACGACGAGGATGACAAAGCTTTCATCATCAAAGTTGGCCCCGGCCACGTCGGAAACGGTGACTCGTCTGACAGGCACGACGATGACTTCGACGATGATTCCGAGCCGCAAACTAAAAAAACTAAGTCAGACGACGATGATGATGATTATGACATCATGTTTTTAAAATCCCTCGCCCCCTACATGAGATCGCTCAGCCCAGTTCGAAAGTTACAAGTTAGGAACCAAATACAGGAAATTTTCTTGGAAAAAATTAAAAAATAAAATCCGAATAATCTGTATTTTAAATTAAGTATTTTAAGTACTTACTGATATTAGGTATGTATAAAATAGGAATAAGTAATGTTAAATATTGGAATTTAGAACTTTTGTAATTAAAAAGTTTAAGAAATATGTAAATAAATAAAAATAAAATATGTAAATAAATAAAAATAAAATGTTTTATTCCCATACCGCAGAAGTGGGTCATAAAAATTTTGTCTTTTATTACGTCCATGTCTTTACAGTTTTTCTACTACACGTACCTACACGGATCTATTTTTAAGGGTTCCGTACCCAAAGGGTAAAAACGGGACCCTATTACTAAAACTTCGTTGTCTCTCAAAAAGTATGTTGTATCTCAAAAAAAGCAGGCTGTATCTCAAAAACCGCTATAGCTAGACTTCTGAAATTTTCACAGATTGTGTAGTTATTTCTGTTGCCGCTATAACAATAAATACTAAAAACAAAATAAAATTAATAATAAAGGTGGGCTTCCATACAAGAAACGTGATTTTTTTGGCCTTTTTTGCTCGATTTCAATACTTAATGGTAACAATTAGACACTTGAAATTTATACAAAATCCTTTATTATATGTGTACTTTAATAATTAATAATACTTAATATTTAATTAAAATAAAAAATGAGTGGGGCTCCCATACAAAAAACACAATTTGTGGCTTATTTTTGCTCTATAACGGTACGGAACCCTTCGAGCGCGAGTCCAACTTGAACTTGGCCGATTTTTATTTTTAACCATAATATACTATCTGTATATTTCAAAAATCTGTATCTCTCAAAAAGGACGGGGTTATAACATTAACCCCGTCCTTTTTGAACTCACTGCAGGACTGCCGTGCAGTCACTGCAGGACTGCACGGCAGTCCTGCAGTGAATGGGCATCACTGATTGGTTCACACTTGGTGTTTCCGGCCGGCAACACCGAGTGTGAACCAAACACTAATCAGTGAGGCCCATTCACTGCACGGCAGTCCTGCATTGAATGGACCTCACTGATAATATACAGTATACTTTCAAAAAGGACGGGGTTATAACATTAAAGGGCCCATTCACGGCAGGACTGCAGGCTATAATATATTATTTTATACCCATGCGACGCCGGGGAGGGTCGCTAGTTAAATATAATTGAATTGATGCTGCTTCAGCCTCTAATTCGGCTTTGTAGTAAGTAAATATGTAGTAAGATTCCTATTAATTTTACACAAAGTTAAAATTCGTGCTTAGTAATTTGCGAGATATTGAAAAGTCGTTTTGAACGCGTGTCGCACGAGTTGGCAACGCCGCGTCACGCGAGCGCGATCTCCGTTCGCCCGCCGCGCCGCCGGCCGTGCCGCGGACCGCGACCGCTACCACCGCTACATCGATTACAGCTCCAGTGTTGCCAGCCACGGGCTATTGTAGCCAATTGTAGGGAGACTTCTGCAATACAACCCATCAAGCTCCATAAGCTCACTGCTGACTGCTGAGCGAGACACATTAGAATAACAATTGATTTCCAAGAATCCACGATCGAAGGATTAAGATGTTTAACAAAAAATTGTAAATAAAAATAGCTGCCAACAAAACTAATAATAATAATAATAATAATAATAATAAAGCCTCATTTATTCCTTAACAATTTACAATATTAACATTTACACTTTTAACATTTTTACATATTTTAATATTAATTTATATATGTATCACATTTTTATCATAGCATGCTAATTTAATACCTTGAATTACCTTTTAATTTTTACAATTTCATTTTTCATATCAAATATTAGTATTTAAATGTATAATATTAAGTATTTATCAATTTAATTAAACTTATATTTTAATAATTGAACAATTATAATTTTTAAAGAAACAATTTAAAATTAATTGATTACACCATTTAGAATTAAATTATATAGTAACTTTTAAATTATATAGTATTACATCATTTAAACAATAATTAATATGTTAAATCAAATTTCAATAAACCAATTTGTTATAGCATACTCCTGTTACATAATCACATAATTAAATTAAATTAAATGCATGCAATTTTTACAATTATAAAATACATTTTTCATAGTTTTAAATAAATTTCATTAAACTTCTTATTAAATAATTAAAAATTATAATTTTTGGAATAAATTACTAATATTTTTTACAATTAATTTTACATTTTTATCATTTCAAATATCATTTATATCTTACTTGTTTATCTTACCCAATTGGGTACACATAAAAAATTAAGGATAGTTCAAAATTTTGTGATATCACATCTCAGTTTTTTATTTTATATAATATTTAATTAAAGATAAAGCTTCAACATTTTTAGCAAATTTATACTGGCAAGCAATATTTTTTAGTCATAAGGTAGGTTTGAAACTTACAGTTTTGCGACCTGCAGGAGTAAGCTCATAAATTCTCTCTTTATTTTAATTTCATAATATTCAAGCACTTTATGCGTTTGTTTATTTATTCAATACATTGTTATCTATACAATAAATAAAAAGTTTGTGGTAGATTATTGAAATAGACGAAAAAATTGTGATTCAAACACTACTGTACCTAGTTGGGTACAATGGCCGAATTCACTAGCAAAATTTTCCTTTTTTCAAAATTTTAAAATATTGTGTTTGATAATTTTAACATCGTCTATCGTTATCTAAGGGAAAGCCATTTTGTGCTCTTTTTGTAAATAAAAATCATCATAATATACATCCAGAAAACTTATAAGTCATAACATAGCGTAAATGCCCGCTCTCTTATACATTTCTTTGTCCTGAAATTACAGACATCGTAGACAGAAAAACGCAGGTAAAACAGCAGCTAAAAGATTTGACGGTAGCTAAACCTTGTAAGAGGAATCTATCTTGTTAGTAACAATGAAGCTAGTATCAACTGGAATAGATATTATAATATCTACAAAATTTGTCATTTGCATAATGTTATGGTAACACATTAAGCTAATATACACACTCCTTCGTAGGTAAGAAATATGACTCCAGAAATCACCCTTTATACTTTATACTTCTTATACCTATAAGACATTAGTGGATATCAAGGACGAAAGCTTACTAGCTTCAGCTACAGATACAACTACTAATTATGAGAAAAGACGGAACGAAAATCACCTCTTTGGGTAAAGATGGTGATGGATTTGATTTAATTATTTAAATTATGTTTTTTCTTTTGTTATTGTTAATGTTAGCGTTTGTATTTACCACTTACGACTCTTGATGGTAGCATGGTTCATATTCCGTACATTTTGTCCATACTTTATAAATAGAGGTTATCCTCCTTGTCAGTCTCTAGTTTACCTCAAGATAGTATCGATCACTACCCCAAAAATGTTTCCCAAAAATGTTATAAAATCGTTCCGACATGTAAAATATCATGCAGGAGTTTGTTGTCAGTGCAAAAAATGTAATAAAAAATTATGTATCAAAAAAGTTACTTCTAAACCTTATCACGCCTTTAAGTTGCTTGTAACCCGCCGTTGTACCCAACTGGGTACACCGTAAAGGAGGATTTTTTTAATATATTTTTTTATTTTTCGTTTATTTAACATGTAAACTGCAGATAAATGCAAGTTTTGTTAAAAATACTATTGGTTTCATTTTGGCAGTTAATGGGTTAACATATTTTTTAAATTATCGTTTGAAAGGTAACGTCTTCTCGGCCTCACAGAATAAAAGAAAATACATTATTAGTTTAAAGGTTTATCGACATACACAAATAACAGTATAATTAATAATTATTATCTCTTTTGATATACAATTAATTAAATTAATTACATAATAAAATAAGTATGTTAAAATATTATACAGGTTGTAACAAAACAAAGTCATAATACTTAACTTTTATACTTGTCCCTTATACAGAGTTTACTGTAAAAGTAGCAGGCAGCAGCGGTGAAAGAGCAACAATGTTTTTTACTTTTGTATGAGCAAATGCATGACGCTGGGGCGCTTGCCCATACAAATCGCAAAAAATGTTCTTAGCCTTTATAACACTGCATTAATATACCACCTAAGACGACGAAAGAATTTAAATATAGTAATGATTTGTGATCGACAGCCATAACATCACCTTGTTCCTTTTTTTTACTCAATTAAACACATTAGAGAAGTAACTGAAATAATGCAGTAAAAGTGATTGAAATAATAGTATTTAGATAATTTTAGCAAAATTATAATGTAAAATTGCTGTATTAAATAAATATTTATAATAATTTTTGCATGCTTCAAAAGCAGAGTGTTTGGTACTGTATATAACTATAAGATCTTTGTAAACAACATTCTTTGCAATTAAATGATGATTATGATGATTATGATTATTAAAAAAATTCAATTATTTTTACGCCTCTAGTTCACCGACGCTGCGAATTGTGAAATATCTGCGAAACCAATGGATATTACAGGAAATTACAGGAAAAGAGCGAGATGCAATTTAACGCATTGTCGTGTGGCGGGTGAGACAGTAAATCGGTTCGCTTTGCAGTTCGCAGTTCGCAGCGTCGGTGAACTTGAGGCGTACTTAAATAAATTTTAAGAACAATATACACCAGATATTAATATTTACCTTTAATAAGATTTGCATGCTGTATTAATCTTTGAGAAATTCATATAATATTATCTGTAATACTGTATTATTTAAATGTAGCTCACATATAATACAGTACAACACATATTATATCAATAATTTGCATTGCGTGTAATCCATTGTTGACAAACCAAATAAATTAAGATAAAAAGTATTAACAAATCCAAGAATTTTTATTCAACTGTGTATTAAGCTTGGCTTGGGGTAATACAGATTCCTAATGTGGCAGCCCAGACTAGTCGCGCGTCTCCGGTCTCTATTTTATATTTAGTTGCGTCACAGCGGTCGCCGAGAGTATTCTGTCGCTTGTCGCTAGTGCAATCAATATCAACAATGAGTATTCTACAATTAAGCCCAGAAATGACAAAAAAGTTAATAAATTGTGTAAAGGAGCGCCGGTATTTGTGGGATGTAGAAGATAGTAGTCACAAAGAAGTGCGTATGTTAGCGAAAGGTTGGACCGAAATTGCCAAGGAAATGAAAATGCCATGTAAGGACAGAGCCATCTATACGACTTCATAAGAACTATAACAGACTTCATTTGTGTTTTGGTTTCCAGCCAAAATAACAGATGGCGTTAGTAATAATAGTTTGAACAATATAAATTAATAGAGTCAATATAAATAAATTAGTAGAGAATTTACATGGAGATTGGGATTCTAATGTTTTATTTATTTAAAAACAAAAAATCTTTGAGCAGCGTACTTTAATACTTTTGGTCCAGTGATAATATGTTCATTTTTTATATTTTGCAGTGCACATAGCTAGATCGAAATGGAAAAACTTGAAGGACATTTACCGCCGGCAGTTGCGGAAGTATCCAGACCTGTCTAGTCCAGATGAGTACAAGGGGCGCTGGAAATACTTCAGAAGCCTCTCCTTCCTGTTCAAGCGCTATGAACCTACGGAGACGCAATATTGGCATGACGTGATGGAGCCAAGCTACGAAGACGAAGATGATGATAATAAGGCTTTCATCATCAAAGTTGGCTCAGGCTCCGGCTCCGGCTACGTCGAAAACGGTGACGACTCATCTGACAGGCACGACGATGACTTCGACAATGATTCTGAGTCGCAAACTAAAAAAAATAAGTCAGACGACGATGATGATTACGACATCATGTTTTTAAAATCTCTAGCCCCCTACATGAGATCTCTTAGCCCAGTTAGAAAGTTACAAGTTAGGAACCAGATACAGGACATTTTCTTGCAGAAAATTAGAAAATAACGTTCAAGTATTCCGTATTTTAAATTAAGTCAGTGCTAGTATTGAAAAAATATTAAGTAAGTAAGTATAAGGAATAATGTTAATATACTTATTGGTAAGTAAATGGAACCATGGACCTAAGAAATATCAGATCTTTATAAGCTATAAGGGTCCGAAAGTATGTTTTTATTATAATAAACAATTTTTATTACTACAAATGGCAGAAGTTTTTGTGGACCGTATTAAAACCTTCACCTTCGTTTCTGTTCATAATAAGTCTAAGGTCAAAGAACATAATATATTAGTTGTGCTAATGTATGCAATTTCCATTTCGAATTTCGATGAATTGACTCTCAAGTCTCAACACACAACTTGTGAAGTTGGTAAAATGTAATTTGTAGGTGTTAGCTGTGCCACGTTGTCCACAGGGCACGGGTGATTACTAAATACATAGTAGGTACATATTTACAAAGCCTCTCCTTCCTGTTCAAACCCAATATTGGCCTGACGTGATGGATCCAAGCTACGAACGCGAAAATGGTAATAAAGCTTTCATCATCAAAGTTGGCTCAGGCAACTTTATAAGTTATGAGGTTATACAGTTTATAGCTTGTCAAAAAATAGTAGACGCTGTACACAATAATTTTGAAATCACTTAAAAAGTATGAACACCATATTAAATCGAGATAAGAATGTGCAAGGTGATATAAGGTGTTGCGTTCATACAAAGAGATAAAACCACTTTTCGAGCGTGATAAGGTTTGGAAAATTTTGAAATGCGTCTACTCTTTTTTGAAAGACTGTAAAAATACTAGTTAGGTACGGTACTACGTAACCCAGACCAGGCCATGGGCTGATAGCGTGTCGAGCCAGCCCGCAAGTTGATCGCAAGTAGCGAGTTGAATTGCGACCCCAAAGGCGGCGAGAAAACGCACGAATTGGCAACGCCGCGACTGACGCTCGCCACGGCTTCTACTATAACATCGATAGTGAAATTAATGTTGCCAGCAGGTGAAAATTTCCACACATTGAGAACAAAAATAAAGAGAAAGAAGAACTTCGATATCAAAACATTACGAAATTATATCAAAACATTAGGCATTAATTTAAGAAAAGATTTATCAAAATTATACGCCTAGAAAGCTATTCGCTATGCGTTGGTTCAGCCGCATATATTGCAAGTCAAAAATATATTTAAAATATGTAGAAGTAGCCTTGCAGCAGCCATACATACTTCCAGGATATGCCATCGTTGATAAAAAATTAAAAATCATTTACTTTATAATTTATATTATATATTAAACAGTAAGCTTTGGCTTATAAACGTTCTTTATAAGACTTTGTAAAAGTTTTAAAGTTTTCTGGCATTTTATTGTATTTATATTAAATTGTATTTTATTTTATTGTATTTTTATAATAATTATTCAAATATAAAACTAAAAGGTGCATTTACTATAGGAATACTAGAAAAAAGCTTTTAAAGGTCAATTTACCTTTAAAAGATTTGAGTACATACTTATCAAAAAAAATTATACAAATATTTCAAAAAAATATATGAATATTACTTTTATTTATATTTCAAATAAATTATAATATTTGAATAATTATTTTTAATATTAAGCAGGTTTTGAATTTTTTTTAATAGGTACCTACAGTGTTCAGGTCCTGTGTATTTGATCCTGGTGTAACAATAATATTATGGTGAGATAATTAAATTATTCACTGATAAAGAATATTATATTTTGATATAAAATGCATAATTTAAGAATAGTATTATTAAACTACTGCTAGCTACTTGACGTAAATTGGGAATCTCAGGTTCAAGAATAGAAGGGATGTGCGTTTCACGAACTAGCAACACCAATTCGCCCGCACCCAACTCAGTCGCCACACATTCGCCGCGAGTGACGCCTGTCGAGTCGCTTCGCTTGCAATAAATCATACCTAAGGACAACTCGATAATAATATGGCTGAAAAATCAATTCGCGATGTGAGCATACAGTCAGTAATAGACACTATGAAGAATTATGAGCTGTTGTGGAATCCAGATATCCGCGAATTCAAAAACAAATGCAAGAAGAATGAAGCGTGGATAGAAGTCGCGAAAACACTGCAAATAACAGGTATAGCGCCCTCTATACGATGTTGTATAAACTACTTGCACCAATTTACTTTTTATATTAGTAACAGATGGCGCCAGCTGTATATATTTAAGTAATTTAAATTAGTTTTTTCTAATCCGGGGAATCCGGACGGATGGCAATTGGCAGCCCTAGTTTTAGGTAGGTAGCAGCAGGTAGCAGCAGGTAGCAGCTAGGCCTAACTCCTAAGTGACATCCATCCAGATTTACCTTTTTATTAAACGTTAATGTAAATACTTGAACTCTAGATAATAGAACATAAAATTTTAGTACAGATTCTGTTACTAACACTGAGGTAGTAAGTACGTACGTACGTGGTTACTAATCTCTACCTATGTAAAAAAACATTGTACAGCATTGTACAGACTATCAGTCTACAGCTAAATCTGTCCTAACTCCTAATACAATATTATAAATAATTAATATTTATAAAACTAACAGGTTGTTAGCTTGAATCTCAGACCGAATAAAAAGTCTTTTATTAGGGTTTCGTACCCAAAGGGTAAAACCGGGACCCTATTACCACAGAATAGATAATAGTACAAGTATTGCTATTACTGAGTCTTGATGTCTGTCCGTCTGTCTGTCCGCCTGTCTGTCCGTCTGTCTGTCCGCCTGTCTGTCTGTCCGTCTGTCTGTCCGTCTGTCTGTCCGTCTGTCTGTCCGTCTGTCTGTCCGTCTGTCTGTCCGTCTGTCTGTCCGTCTGTCTGTCCGTCTGTCTGTCTGTCTCCAGGCTGTAACTCAAGAACCGCTATTGCTAGACTTCTGAAATTTTCACAGATTGTGTACTTCTGGTGCCGCTATAACAACAAATACTAAAAACAAAATAAAGTTAATATTTAAGGGGGCCCATACAACAAATTTTTATAAAATTTTCACAAAATCCTCAATTATATGTGTACTTTAATATTAAATAGTAAAATTAAAATAAAATAAATAATTAAGGGGGGCTCCCATACAAAAAACACATTTTTTCCCTATTTGCGCTCTATAACGGTACGGAACCCTTCGTACGCGAGTCCGACTCGCAGTTGACTGATTATATGTATTTATTTATTTGGTCTGCCGTCCGAGGCTTGAATACGCTAATCTCATGAACTACAGAAGATTTTTATGTAATTTTGCACAAATAGAGATCATGGGAATTGGGAAAGACATATCACATAATATGACACTAGCTATTTGACCGAGCTTTGCTCGGTATTCGATAAAACATGAATAAAATGACATTTTCTAAAAGTGATTCCTAGCTAGATCGATTTATCGCCCCCGAAACCCCCTAAATTTCATGAAAATCGTTGGAGCCGATTCCGAGATTCCAATTATATACTTATATACCTACAAAATATATATAAGAATTGCTCGTTTAAAGATATTAAAGATAAGTATTAAGTAGTATATTATATTTTCTTGCGGGAAATTGTATGTAGTTTCCTTCCTTTTTAGGGTGGACCCTATTAGTAAGACTTCGTTGTGAGACCGTCTGTCCGTCTGTGTGTCTCCAGGCTGTATCTAAAGAACCGCTATAGCTAGAGTTCTGAAATTTTCACAGATTGTGTGCCGCTATAACAACAAATACTAAAAACAAAACAAATTAAATATTTAATCGGGGCTCCCATACAACAAACATAATTTTTTTGCTATTTTTTGCTCTAGATCAATTATGAATAATGGCAATAGGTAGGCACTTGCAATATTCACAAAATACACAGTTATATTTATGCTTTAATAATTAATGATAAAATTTAATTAAAATATATAATAAGGGGGGCTCCCATACCAAAAAACACATTTTTTACCTATTTTTGCTCTATAATGGTGCCCTTCCCCATTATAGAGCATTAAAGAACCCTTCGTGCGCGAGTCCGACTCGCACTTGGCCAATTATTAATGCATGCGGAGACGCGCCGAACGTCCTAGTTTTCAGTATAGGTATTCCGTATTAAACCTCAAATGTTGTTACAGTGGACACAGCGAAGACGAAATGGAAGAACATCAAGGATATCTTCAGGAAGGAGATGCACAAGTATCCGGTGACCAGACTGGAGGACTACGACGGGTCCTGGCAACACTTCGAATCCGTGTGGTTCCTCTACAGGCCCGGAGACGCTCCCAAAAAACGGACCAAAAGGGACACAAAAAGTTACGACGACAGTCAAAGCGACAACAGCAGCGACAAATTCTTCGTGAAGACAGAACCGGAGACCGAAGTGTACGTCGAAGATAACAGGCTCCACGATGAGTTCGAGCCCAAAAGACCGAGGGTGGAAGAAGATGATGACTACGACATGATGTTTCTGAAGTCCCTCGCTCCGTATCTGAGAGCGTTAAGGCCTATTAAGAAGTTGGCGGTGAGGAATAAGATACAACAGATGCTGATGGATGAACTGGGTTCGGAGACGCATTATGAAGTTTAACTAGTATATGTAGTAAATAATAATTATATTCAACCTACGTCGTATTGTTAAGGGTACGCAAGAAATAGTTCAGGTATGATAAATATCCAATGTGCAGACGAAGACATTCACAGGATAACTATTATAATATGCGACTATACTGTACTCGGCAAACCGCGAAACGTGGCGGTAGCGGTCATTGACTCCCTGTCGAAAACTTGTCATTTTCTATATAAACCGCGATTGACAGTGAAGTGTCACTCAGATATGGTCCATCGTGATTCGTGGCTTTGTATAGAAAATGCCAAGTTTTTGACAGGGAGTCAATGACCGCTACCGCCATGTTTCGCCGAGTACAGTATAGCGATAATGCATTTTTATATCTGCTGTCAAAAATTTGGAGACAGCAGATATTATAAGTATGCAATTTCTATTGCAACTTGCAAGCGTGAAGAGCCTGTTGTATTATTGCTGTCACGACTCAGGAGATTGAACCTGTCGATAAGCTGTCGATGTATTTTAAGTTTTATGTCGCCAGCTAAAGTGGTAGAGCTGCCTAGTGCATTTTTTATTATAATACGTAATATGATTATCTTAATATATATATTTCTTGTGTGCGTGTGTATGTGACTGAACTCCTCCTAAACGACTGGACCAATTTTGATGAAATTTTTTGTGTGTGTTCGTGGAGATTCGAGAATGGTTTAGATTTACAGTTTGGTCTACTGGAAAATGTTTTTTCAATTAATTTCTTATTTATAAGGAGTTGTTGATTTTGGAATGTTTTACATTAGATCCGGCGGACGGCGCTATCATCGCATTCAATATTATTCTATTTCAATTTTAGTTTGTCCTGACAGATGGTGCTACGATTAATTTGAAAAAAATTTTGTTATTCAATTCATGTGCTGATTAAAATATTAAATAAATAACATACATAGGCTACAATTTTAACCGACTTTCAAAATGGGGGAGGTGTTATGTTCGTTTTCTTATATTCAACGATTACTCCGCCGTTTGTTAACCGATTTTCAAAATTTTTCTTTTGGTATATAGGGTATCATCCCAATTTGGTATTATATTCAGAAAACTGGTGATCTGATGAAGGATCCATAAGTAATCGAGGGAACTCCTCAAAACTTATAGGGAAACATATGGTGACTTCGGTTTCGTGAGAAGTATTCTAAGCATATGCTACCAACAAGTAAGATTTTGCACCGAGATATACCTGGTATACCGTGGTTCGGAAGGTGCTGAGAGAATTCCTGATTCTTTATAGATACAAGTTTGGGAGTTTCGGCGTTGTTTTAAGAACAGAAAGCATATGCTACTATGCAAATTACATTCTTCATCATCATCATCATCATCATCACTACCATATTATACCATTTCATAGTCTTTTAGATCGAGACTCGAGTTTGTCAAGCGATAATTAAAAAAAATCTATATCTACCTAATATTATAAACCTGAAGAGTATGTTTGCTTGAACGCGTCAATCTCAGAAACTACAGGTCCGATTTAAAAACTTATCTCAGTGTTAGATAGATCATTTATCGAGTAAGACTCATCATTTATCGAGAAGGTTATATTATATTATTACTCTAAGACTAATACGACAGAAGAAACTCAGGAAAATGTGGGAAAAACGGGGGAAATATTTTTATGGGAAAATGTACCTACGGATTCTGTAAAATTTCTAATTTACGCGGGCGAAGCCGCGCGGGACATCTAGTAAAAATATATTTTATTATAATATGTTGTTCTTTGTTGTAGTTGTCTAACAATTATACAGTGTGTAACAAAACTAAGTGATAATACTTTAGGGTGTGTACGTGTTCCTTGTAGAGAGTTCACTGTGAAAGTAGCAGCGCTGAAAGACCAATTTTTTTTTCATTTTTGCATGGGGAAACTCGTGACGCTGGGGCGCTTGCCCATACAAAAGTGAAAAAAAAATGTTTGGTCTTTCAGCGCTGCTACTTTCATAGTGGACTCTCTATAAGGAAGTAGGAACACGTACACACCCTAAAGTATTATCATTATCACATAGTTCTATTACACTCTGTATATAAAAAAAAAACTCGTTCATTAAAAAAAATAGAAAAACTTAGAGAGAAAACAGATACGAACGAAAGGAAACGATTTATGTTTATTATAATAATATATGTAATGTGTTTCATTCTTGCTTACGGCCGCACTTCGATCGAAAAACACCTCTGAAAAAAAGGGATTCCTATTTTGCCACAAGAGGAGAGTGATTTAAGCTTCCAAAATTTGTACATAAATTGGTTCAAGCATACACTTTAATTTGCCCATAGCTTAAGTATATTAAATGTATATTAATGGTTTTTAAATTACGCGACAAAAACCATTTTGTCGCTTACGCCCTTTCCATTTTTTGCTGTTCCAGTGCTTATCAATCTCATAGAAAACAAGCAATCTAAAACATATTAGTGATCTGGCTGGGGTGAACCGTGGACACGTCACGGTCCACGGTCCAGCGGACCACGTCACGGGACCTATGTCTAGCTGTCTCTCCAACTGTCATAGCATAGTTCGAACAAATAAGATAGGTCTGCGGTCTTCTGCCAACTGCTTATGATAGTACCATCTAAGACATTGATTCCCAGGCAGATGGCGGACCTACGTCATTCAAAGTCGTGATATGATTGTGTCCTAACTCCTAAGTCCTAACCCGAAAATCTTTGTCCCAAACCTCTTATGAGACTGAAACTTTCGCTCAATAACGGTACGGAACCCTTCGTGCGCGAGTCCCACTCACACTTGGCCGATTTTATTTTTAATTATTAGTTTATTAAATTATTACTAAGTATACTTACCATAGTAGAAATGCTAGCAATGTTTATTTCGTTAAAGGTTAAGTTGTTAAAGCAATAAAGAAATAATAAGTTATTGATATTTTTTTGTTTTATTGTTCCTAAATCCTAATTCTTACTAGGTAAGTACTCTTTTGTGGGAAAATGTATTTAGTAGGTACTACAGTAACAATCAAACCTGGCTGCTCACAATTTGAATTTTCACCATTCTTGCCAATGGTGCTCCGTGCTCTACAATCTTTGTTTTTCTATAAAAATTAAAAACCATATTTTAGTAACGCGAACGGGCAAAAGGCTCCGTAAAAATTCTATTTTGATAACACTAATAATTCAATATTAGCATATTAAAATAAAAACAGAGGTATATACTAACCCCCTTACTAATAAACGCTGTATAAGCTTTGAATAATTATACAGTGTTTTGTCTTCTTCAATCCAATTAAAAATGTCACTTGTGTGACAGGAACAAAACAGTGTATAACTATTCAAAGCATATACTTACAACGTTTATTATTAAGGGGGTTAGTATGTAGAGTTACTTACTCTACAACTTGTAGAGTGCAGACACAAGCTCTCTTCTCAAAATCTAGATCTACAGTTCCAACTTCTATTATAATGGAAGTTGGAACAGACATAACATTACAATCTAATTAGAATTTCCAATCTTTTACGTTAATGCGATTAAGTTACAGTTGTCTGTTTGTCTAAAATTACTGTTTTACGGTATACGAGTTTTTTAGGCGAAGCGTGCTGCGTGGCAACGTCGCAGCCGGTGCAGCGAACACAACCCAAACAAACGTCACGCGGAGCGGCAACGTCGCGGATCGATGCCCCGCCCCGCGCCCCGGCGCACATGCACTAGTGAAGCACTAAAAGCTTAATTACCGTAAATTGGCGTTTTTTAATCGCTTTATCGCGATTCGCAATAAGCGTGCCCTCACTATTTTTTAGGTTTTTTTATTATTTACGATTATTTAAGGCCTTAAATTTTATGACAAAATAATATTATGTTATTCGAATTTCTGTCGACATATTTAAAAAAATTATATCGTTTACTATTTTTATTGTATTTTATAATAGCACTAAGTATACTTAAACCAAAATATTAAATATTTATTTTCGCTTTTTTCCCGTTCCTAGGTTACCTGACTAGTTTTAACTTTTAGTTAATATTTTCTTTTCTTGTAGCTGAAATAAGTACTTATATATTTTAGGGAAGTGAAATGGTGATTTTTAACCTATCGATACTTTGCATCTCCAAGTAAATTGGTTTTAAAAATATGAAATCTACGAGTAACTAGTTTACTACAGCAGCAACATAATCAATATTTTTTTATTTTATAATAAAAAAAATATTTGAAATAAAAATCTTATTTTAATTAGTTACCCTGTCTGTACTCATTTAATACTTAATTAATATTTTTAAATTAATGTTTTGGTCATACAATAAGTATCCTTTTTTTACGATTTATATCTACTTACCTATGTTTTTAACTATGTTATTTGTTCGTTTGCTGTCCAAAATGTTCCGTTGAATTTCAAAATATCTATGTTTTAAAATAGAAAATAGTGAGTACTTAGTAGTTCTTGCTAAAGGGTGTCATTGCTTCAAAATTCTTTATGTTAACATAATAAATCTCTAATCTGCAGTCTATAGTAAGTAAGAATGTACAGTCTACTATTACGGTTGACGTGGCTTACAACAAAATTACACTTCTTACTAGAACTACCTCTGTAGTCTGTTGACGTGGTCACGATTTTTAGACGCAGCTCGCAGGAGTATTTCAAAGTAATCCTAGTACATAGTATTACAACATAATACTATAAGTTATAACATACTGAACCACTGACAACATACTGAATTATAGACTTAAAGTCTGATAATATTATGGGGAACCCTTAAACACCCTTAAGGCGCTGTGGTTGTTGCAGCTACGTAAAATGGGTTTTTTAAAACACGTTTTTAGTAAAGGAAATGTCATTTTTTAAGTATAAAATAAGTACCGTTTTAAAATTGAGAAAATTTCCTATAGGTACGCAAAAGTATATCAGTACTTACACAATTGAAAGAATTCTGCTCGATATAAAAAAAATCTCAAAGATGACTGTTATAACGCTGTTTTTCATAATTAAATCATTTTATGGCTAAATTACACACTTTCTAGAAAAAACAAAAAATTTAGTATATGTGTCGTAACCTAACGTAAACGATTTGATATAATATTTGATTTGTGTAATACTAAAAACAAAAGGTTTTTACTCCTATCTTCTATTATCAAGGCACAGCCAGCCAAGGCGAGCGCGTAACAGCCACTGTACAAGGCGCGCTGATATGAATGTAATTTTAATGTTCTTAAGAGGATTCCACACCGCCATTTTTTCCATACAAACGTTGTCCCCTGTTTCCTCCCTGGATAATGCTAGTAGAGTTATAATTTTTTTCCTGAATATCTACGGCCACTAATACAATGTCCCTATGTTTTCTTTTTTTTCATTATTTAATTATTAAATAAGATATGAACGTTCAAAAACCCAAAAAAATGGCCAGATTTTCCACTGTGTTCAAACGTCCAGAAAACAGATTTGGATAGGTTATACAAAAAAAGCAAAACATAGGAACACAGCTCAAGCCTTTTTTTAATCTTTAATGAAAAAAGTACTTAAATCGGTTAAGTTTTGGAGAAGGAATCAGGGGACAACGAATCGTTGATTTTCTGGATTTTCTGCAGTTGTCTCTATCGCGTTCTGCGGTATAGGCTTGAGGTAAGGGAGACAGCTATAGATATTACACGTACTTTTTTTTCATTTCTCTAGCCGCTGTGGTATCCTCTTAACGTCGATATTCGTACTGACATACATTGACCTGCTTATTTTAGGGACTACTGGGCCTTAAGTATTATCACTAAGTTTTGTTACACACGCCTATATATCATCGGAGCAAAACTTTACTTGTCCGTCATATTACTTTTACAATCTGCCAGACAAAGACACGCAAAAGTTATTTAAATTATAGATTTTGGATGTATACACATTTTTAATAACTGGGAATATGTTTTTGTACTTTTCGTTTTTATTATTTTCGCTATTCGCTAAAATTTCTAATTTCCTTTCATGGTCGTCAAAGATTTTTCCGTAAATCTTTGCCATTGATTGAAAGCTATATTTTAGGGGCATCAGTAATGAAATTACTGTACGAGGGGTGAGACCGGTCTATTCAAGCAAGACGCTTCATTTGTCTCGTCTTTTGTGTCTGAGGCAAGGCTGGGGCCACGTCAGTCTGTCACTCAACGTAGCAAGCGTGCTTCCGGATCCTTAATGCTGTATTATATTTACACATACAATAATAACTAATGTGTCTTCACTCTTGGGTCATATGGAGAAGTATTTCTTCGTCACGCCAGCTTAGAAATTGCTTATACATTTTCCAATTTCCAGGATTTCCATAGTTCTTTCCACCTTTTATTTTCTGGGCCTTTTGGAATTTTATTACCTAATGTACATATTTATCTTATGTGGATACATAAATTGCACTCTAGACTTTGAATAAATATTATACAGTGTGTAAAAGTTCGTTGTGAAAGTGTGTAGAGTTCGTTGTGAAAGTAGCAGCGATGAAAGAGCTACTGTCAACAAGCTTCTTTAAGAAATGCTCGTAATCGTTAAAATTTTCATCGTATCAACGTCATAACTTTGGATAAACAAGAATTAACTCTTTTGGCGCTGCTATTCTGTGGCGCTGCTAACTTTCAGTAAACTGTGTGTATTGTATAACTTATACACAATATAGCTGTTATGTTCCTTATAGGAATTAGGAACATACACAAGGTGTGTAGGAACATACACTCCCTAAAGTATCATCACTTTATTTTACCCTGTGTAGACTGTAGACGTAGAAACTACAAACTAAACACCTCCGGCGTCCCCACGACAAAGACCCCGGTAGGAACGTCAGTCAAAGGCGCTCCACTATCTTATCATCCGGGGGACCGAAATTAAGATACCTTCCCACTAATCGCCCACAAACAATTACAAAGCTCATCTAATCCTAGGAAATACTTCCATAAACCGAAAACATATTGCACAATTAATTAAGGAAGTACGGTATTTAAGATATAGATGCTCATTTTATAAAAATAAAGTGTTTATTTGTTTATTTAATATTTCTTTGTATCGAGAGGCTCCATATCTGAACTAATTCTTATATTTTTTGCTAAGCTATTATAGAGTACGGAAAAATGTAGAGCTCCCGTCAGTTTCTGCTCTGCGCGAACAAAGCCGTAGGAAACCTCAGTATTTATGAAATTCAATTAATTAGGCTGAGTCTGAAGTATAGTTAACTTAAAGTCTGATAATTTCAAACGTTACTAACTGAAAAGTTTATATTTCTTTAATTTTTTTCCTAATATTATGCAAATTCTCACCATGGCTAAGTAGATTACTATGTTACAATTACATGTTTATAACTTATAATCATGTTATAATCATCATAATATTAAAATCATGAGAATTTTATCGATAAAATCGAAACAAGACATAAAAATCATGGATTTGAATAAATATGGATGTATTTGAATTTCCAATAGCCAGTATTACCTTAATGATTCGAATACCAGATTGCGATTTCAATTTTTAATACAAAGTGGTTCCAAATTCCCATCGACAGTAAATATCGACACTTATGGACGCCAATAAATTTGAAAGTAAAGCACCTTTACGTGTATAGTGGATAGTCAAATACCAATATGATATTTCAACGTTATTCTGAGAAATCTTATACGAAAACGTCTAAGATAAAGATCTGATGTTTTTCCTCAGTTCTGGGAACAACCTGTTGGCGTGTGGACTGTCGACCGGTGTCGTACGACGGTGTAATTACGTCACTTGTGACAATACCATTTTACTACTCTGTAATAAAAGAAAAACATTTGTGGGAAAGTTTTTTTCTATAAGAACTAAAAGATTTACGTATAAAGCATCTCTGATAAATATTTATAAAATGTTGTAATAGCTTTAAAACAATAGTTTTAATTCCTTTCTACTTTATCTTGTAACTTTGTGTTATTATTTTGAGATGATTATCACAAAAGGTTTCGATAGCTTTAAGCACCTCACTAGTTTTGTGAAAAATAAAAAATGAAATTGATGATTTTTTTTCTTGTGCCATTTCTACGATTTTAATAAAATAAAAAGTATTTGAACTTAGTAATTAAATTAATAATATCATGATCCAATAATAAAAGATCAGATTAATAAATACTTTTTTTAATGCAGAGCAAAATATGTTTTTCCTGACTTCTCGGTTCAATTACAGTAATAAAATATAACCCTCAAGTCTGCCGCCACCGGTGTTGAAGTACACCGAATAACTTGTAAATTAATTAAGGTGACAATTTTTAAATCCTCTAATTAAATCTTTGAACGGCCTACACAAAAATCTTCTGTCTCGCTCGCACTAGTGTTGGGAGCGTAACTCGATATGCCAATAAATAAAACATATGATGGCGTCTCTCTTCCACCAGTAGGGTCGAGGAAGCTGTCCCTCTTCTCCGTATTATTCATGCTAGTTCGCTTATCGCTGTTCAAATACTTTTGGAAGTTCCCTGTTAACCTTGAATGCTGGAATTCCGCTTAGGACGTAGGGTTCAACTTTTTTAATGTTTTGTTTATGTCGTTTGCGGTTTGACGTATCTAACGAGATTAAAAAACGAATCCACAGTCGAAAATATTAATTTTACGTAATTACTCCTTGTAAGAAATCGGTTTGTTAAACCATATTATAATAATATTTCACAAGAAGACGATTATCTTTCAAACGAGTTTATATTTAAATCAGTTGGTAAAATTTCTGTTTTTACAAAATTCTAATAAATAATAATTAACTACATAAGTCATAAACGTAACCATACTTTTATCTGAAGACGGTACCTGTGCATGCTATAACATTATGCAAGCGTGCACCTTTTTTTCAAATAACTGTAATCTAATATATATAAAAATAAGTCGGGTTTTCCTTCCTGACGCTATAACTTCAGAACGCACGAACCGATTTCCACGGTTTTGCATTCGTTGGAAGGATCTCGGGCTCCGTGAGGTCTATAGAAAAAAAATCAGAAAAAACTTCAAGAGAAAGGCAGGAAAACAGGGAAAATAATTTTATGGCAAGACAAGGTTTGCCAGGACAGCTAGTCATTAATAATTGTTATTTAATATTTATTACGCATAGAAGAACTAGTGGACGCGACCACTCGTGGCTCGATAGTAAACTTGTCGACGCTCAACCTGAAGGTTTTTGGCAGATTCAAATCTCGCCTAGCGGACAAAAACTTTTCAAATTTCAATGTCAGGAACAGAAATGTCAGGTTATAAGTGGGTACATTTTAAATGAGAATTCCGCTGCCTGATGCCCGTAGGCCCCGTAGCACAAGTTCTATAATCTATAAGAAGATCAGTCACCATGAATCAGACTGACGCGTGAAGAATTATTTTTTATCATTAAAAATATGTTACAGTGCTGCAGTGATATTATAGCGGGTTTACACTATTCCAAACCAGTGATCCAATCCAGCGATGGATTTTATCCGAGTTAAAGTAATGTAAACCGGCCATTAAGCTTCCGTGGTCTTAAATAAAAGATTTATTGGATTCCGAGTTCCAACCAGATACACCCTGCACTAGTCATATGAGACTCATGATGAGATGGATAGATAATCCGGTGAACTTCGTATCACTTCCCTCGGCCCTCCTAATATACCCCTTCCCTGCACTTCCACGAATATTTCAAGAATTTAACAAAATTTTTAATTATCTTTATTTATAATAATTAATAATATTATGATAAAATAATATGTGTTTAATAATTATTAATATTTTACACAAAACATCGCCAAAAAGTATGTTGATCAATTGAGGATTCACCAGTAAATCCTTATAAATAATATAATAAGTATTATAAGAACCGATATGATATGTAAGATTTTTTTTTGAGTTATTGAAGATGTTTGGGGTTTTACAATTTACCCCTACATTTCGTTTTATTTAATAAAACATGTAAATCTTTACGGATTTTCCTCTAACTTCATTGATTTGGGGATAAAAACTTTAACGAAAACTTTAAGTCATAAACTCATAACATTGGGTCGACTGCAGACTAGCTTTATCGATAAAATATTTAAGAAAAAGCTCATCACTATAATAAAATAATGTTTGTGCAGATTGGTCAGTGGAGTGGTAAGGTAACAAAGTTGACTAAATATTTTACTTTGTACTTTTGTACGATTTTCCTGGGGGGTTGTCATTACGATACCACACGATACTGTTTCCGTTTACTTTTCTCAATTTTTTTCAATTTCATCTTCATATCATTGAAATAGTTAAAAATTGTAAAAAAAATGTAGTGTGTGTAACTTGTAGACCGTTACCGTAACTGTAATCAAGCTACGAAGTTATAATATACGACCAAATTATGAAAGTAGAGTTAATCGGTGACGTATACTTAAAGTTCATAATAGGCTTATAAAACTTATGAAATAGGTACCTATACATGTAGAACAAGTCTACAAAGCAAATTCCATAAATTCTCATAAATTTGACCCTTTATGGGCACATAATTTTATGTTATGATAGAAAAATGATTATATCTAAGCTCTTGGTTTCATAACGGAACCATTTTTATCAAATCAAATTATAGATTTCTGGTTTATATTTATAAATTATGTAAGAGTTTGAATTTAGCATTATCGCAGCCATTTATAGGCTGCTCGTACCTGTACCAGCCAGACTCGGGGCTGTATAAGGCAAAGCTCCCAGCTTAGAGCGAAACCTTATGCTTTTCTAAGTTTAGAGACCGTTGGCTCGTTCGAAGAATGGCGGAATCCTTACAATGCAGGTTGTATACGAAACTTGTTTGACCAGAATTGAGAAAAAAAAAGTGGCGGGCAAGTTCGCTGTTCGCCTACAATAGCATTCCGCGCGGCGGGCCCGCCTGCGCCCCGCCCCCACCGCGCCGCGCCCGCGCCCCCTGCGACCCCCGCGCCTCCCGCCGCCCGCGAGTAGCGCGCCGCAGTCCGCGTACGAGCGCAACCGTGTGAGTCGGTTCCCAAATCGGAACACCAAATAGTAAATACTAATGCGCTTAACAAAATATCCAAATTGCAAAAATAATAGTGCTAAGTTCATAACGAGTAACGACAGTATCCGAATCAAAATGTAACTCGAATAATTTAACCCTCGAACAGTAGTAACAAAACAGTTTGAGAGTTTACCAAAAATGCATTCGATTGCAACGTAAAAAATCGTAAATCGTCTGTAATCGTGTTGACGATTACGATAAAGTTCAGTCGTATCGATTTTTCGTCGTCACTACTCGGGAACAGCTGTTCGCCACTGCTGTTCGCAGGATGCGAAGGATGAGCCTACATATTCGTTAACTCGCTTCCCCATACATTTTCATCAATGTAAAAATTTAAAAACAGTGTAAAAAGATGCGAAGGATGTTTATTCGCCTTTGAGCCGGACAACGGATATTCGTGTTTAATAATACCCAGTGTTTATCAATGAAAAGTGTTGTGGAAATCTTCTAGTGTGAATACAATTCCCCCGAAAGTGCATATTATTCGAAGCAAACCAGTGTTTCGGTGAAAACCAAGTGTCCGACTATACTCAGTGAAGTGTTTTCAAGATTTAGTGTTTTGTGTTCATAATTTCGGATTATAATCGTGGACGTGGAATTAATACTGGAAATAAGGTGGGTTTCTACTAAAATACTAGATTTACATTTATTTAGAATAGAAAATCTATTCCACAAGTTGTAATGGTTTAGTTCTGTTAAACTTGCGTTAGGCCTATGCTGTCCGCCGAACAAAAGTTTACAAGTTTCTAGAAACGTACTAGTTTAGTGAAGCAGGGTATATGAGACGGTGTGGAGGAACTTATAGGTTAAACATAACTATTAGTCAAACTTATATTATCTTGGCATAAAATTATTGTGATAAGTTGCATCAAAACAAATTACGCAAACAATCACTACCTTAATTATTGATTCTGCTCGCCTGTGCGTGATTCTACTAAATTAAGAGTTTAAAAGATAACTAGAGAGAGTAGAGACTGATTGCTGACTCCAAGAATAGGTAGCTGTATAGAACTATCATTAGGCCAAGGCCCAAGAGCAAGCTATGCCAAGATTGGTAGTCAAAAGCATGGTGTCTTTGAAATACATAGTTAAACATACAGAAATACTTGTGTACCCAGCTATAAGTCTATTACACATCTTATTAAAATAGTAAAATATTATAATTATCCCTACAAATAATAAAAACTAAGGAAAAGTAACTCCGTCAAAAACATGCTCTACAATACTTGGCAAAAATATGTACCTTTAGGTACCATACACATTTCAATACATTTGCAATATTTAGGTGGCCTTAAGCGGTATCAGGCTGACGTTACATGACAGTTCGAAAGGAAACAAATCGTTTTAAATTTGTATAATAGTATGGGAGTTACGTTTCCTTAGTTTTTATTATTTGTAGAAGTATCCCAACTAGAGCTAAGGGAGCTTTTGCAAACATATCACCATTTTATTTTCATAAAACAACTATGTGTCAATTACACTTAAAAAAGTTATTAACTTGATGAACAATAATATAATATGCATAGGAAATCTATTTTGAATAGTAAAGAATAGGTAATAATTTAAAAATAATATGTAATTGAACTCAAATAAGTGAGTTAGTATCAGATGTGGTCGGAATTTATTTTAACAAAGTTCAAAGACCAACTTGTGAGTTTGAGTTAGGGAAGGAAACTTCAACTAATTTTTCAATAACTATTAAATAATTAAAAGTTAATTTAAATGTACTTTGTTCTAAACAGTATACTAATGAAATATATTATTAATTAATGTAATACTAGCTATTTGACCGAGCTTTGCTCGGTATTCGATAAAACACGAATAAAATGATATTTTCTAAAAACGATTCCTAGCTAGATCGATTTATCGCCCCCAAAACCCCCTATATACTAAATTTCATGCAAATCATTGGAGCCGATTCCGAGATTCCAATTATATATATACCTATACAAGAATTGCCTAAATAAGTCTAAAAATATTCGTAGAAGTCCAGGGAAGGTTTTAAAGTGACACAAAGTTCACCGGGACAGCTAGTTTAGAATATATAGTATATTCAGTACTATACTATATTATAAATATATAATTATTATTTCCATGTATCCTAAACTGAGACTCTTCATACAATACTCTTAACGTAATAATAATGCAAAAGTTAAACTATTAATAGGTGCGCTAAAGAATTAATGCTTGCAATATTATATAAAAAATGAAGTTCTATATTGCAAGTATTCTAAATTTTATTTACATTGTAAATTTTATTTTTAGGGTTCCGTACCTCAAAAGGAAAAAACGGAACCCTTATAGGATCACTTTGTTGTCCGTCTGTCCGTCCGTCCGTCTGTCAAGACCCTTTTTCTCAGGAACGCGTGGAGGTATGAAGCTGAAATTTATATCAATTACTCAGGTCTACTGTCCCTTGAAGCTGTGAAAAAATCAAACTTCTAAGCCAACGCAATCAAAAGATACAGCCGTTTATGCCGCAAATTTTCGACACTTGCAAGGGAATCAAAACCTACAGGGTGCTTCCCGTGAACTCAGAATCTTGAAATTTGGTACGAAGCAACGTCTTATAGCATAGATAAAGGAAAAATTACGAAAACCATAAATTTTTAGTTACATCACATAATATATTTTTTTTAATAATTTTAAACTTACTACCCATTTCCTCATAAACGCGTAGAGGTATTAAATTGAAATTCATACCAAATACTCAGGTCTATAATACCTTAAAGCTGTCGGAACCCTCGGTGCGCGAGTCCGACTCGCACTTGGCCGGTTTTTTTTTTAAAAGACAAATTTTCCACTTTTTTACTAAAAAGTGGCCCCCGTGCGAGTTTCTTACGCCGGTTCTTCTAGCCGGGTTAGTTCCCGAACCGGTGGTAGGCTACATGTAGTTCAACGTTCTAAAAACATTTGATTCAAATTTATTCAGAAATAAAACATTTTTTTTATTCATTCTTTAGCAATAATGATTATATATTATTATACTTTACACCCAAGAAAACGTTGACAGCGAAATATTTTGTAAAGATAGTTTGATGCACTTACTAAATTGTCTCTTGTATCTTCTCTACAAAAATACCTTTTTTAGGGTTCCGTACCTCAAAAGGAAAAAACGGAACCCTTATAGGATCACTTTGTTGTCCGTCTGTCCGTCTGTCAAGACCCTTTTTCTCAGGAACGCGTGGAGGCATGAAGCTGAAATTTATATCAATTACTCAGGTCTACTGTCCCTTGAAGCTGTGAAAAAATCAAACTTCTAAGCCAACGCAATCAAAAGATACAGCCGTTTATGCCGCAAATTTTCGACACTTGCAAGGGAATCAAAACCTACAGGGTGCTTCCCGTGAACTCAGAATCTTGAAATTTGGTACGAAGCAACGTCTTATAGCATAGATAAAGGAAAAATTACGAAAACCATAAATTTTTAGTTACATCACATAATATATATTTTTTTAATAATTTTAAACTTACTACCCATTTCCTCATAAACGCGTAGAGGTATTAAATTGAAATTCATACCAAATACTCAGGTCTATAATACCTTTAAGCTGTCGGAACCCTCGGTGCGCGAGTCCGACTCGCACTTGGCCGGTTTTATTCTCGATTAGGCAGACAGTTAATTTTTTCTTAAATATTATCTTTTCTTCTAAATTATTGTGGCGCTATAACTTAACTCCTATGACATAACACCCAAAATGTACACTTTATTCTGATCATTAACAACAATTTTAGAATTGTAGTGGTGCAATTTTACAAAAATTTACCGTAACTGAATAATTTAAATACTTAAAAAAAAACAAGATGTGTTTCTTATCTAAACTAATCGTTAAATTAGTTGGTTCTTTGTCTCAGTTTGGACTTAGTTGACACAGTTATTTAAAATTTATCTCTAAAAATAAAAAATTTCTCCTTACTTGGTGCAATTACATACTGGCAGCATAACAAGTATAAAATATTATAATATAATATATTGACTAGATGTTCCGCGCGGCTTCGCCCGCGTAATTTAGGAATGTCACGGATACTGTACATTTAAGTTAATTATTGAAACAAAAAATCATGAAAATTGACGTTTATTTTATCTTCTAGGGAGGGGGAGGGGGGGAGGGTGCTGCGTTGTTGTTATAGCGGCAACCGAAATACACAATCTGTGAAAATTTCAGAAGTCTAGCTATAGCGGTTCTTGCGTTACAGCCCGGAGACAGACAGACGGACCGACCGATAGGGTCCCGTTTTTACCCTTTGGGTACGGAACCCTAAAAAAATCGGCCAAGTGCGCGCGCGAAGGGTTCCGTACCATTATAGAGCAAAATCAGGCCAAAAATTGTGTTTTTGTATTTTTGTATTTTTGTGTTTTAATTTTTTATTTTGTTTTAATATTATTATTAAATATTAAGGTATGCATATAACATTATCTATTCTGTGATATACCTAAGGACTTTGAGAAAAAATCAAGTACCTACCTATTGCCAATATTGAGATAAAGCCTAAAAAATCACGTTTGTTGTATGGGAGCCCCCCTTAAATATTAATTTTATTTTGTTTTTAGTATTTGTTGTTATAGCGGCAACAGATATATGGGTGATTCTACAAAAATTGGGTAACTCGCTTTCACCAGTCAATATTATAGTAAATCACATTATATTTTAAAGATATTATACTTAATTTTAAAAGTATGTAATGTCCTTTAATTGGTCACTCAATTTCAGATACCTACGTAATTTAATTAGAAATTGTATAAAATTAAAAGAATATGCTCAAAACGTCAGTTCTTTGGCCTGTCACAAACCCAAAAACGTTAAATCAAGAGACTGTACATCAGATTCTACGATTAATTTCAGAAAACTCGATATATAATTACAATCTTTAATGTACGTAAAAATGAATGTCAGGACTTTCATAATGTAAAAATATTTACAATGTATTTAAAAAAGAGAGGAAACTTTGTCATAGGTTTCATGAGCCTCTACTCGACTAGGTTTTGTTCGTACGTAATGTTTGAAAATATATCGACAAAAGCTTATCTATTTGAGTGAATATGTCCATGCATTTTCTTTGAAAATATCAAGGCAAAAAGCTAATCCACTTGAGTCAATTTTTTTACTGAGATAGAATAGATATTGTCGAGTAATATGCATAAACAAAAGCTCATCTATTAGAGTCTGGCTCGTGACTCAAATGGTATAAGCCTTTGTAAATACGCGACCGGGCGTTGTGCTTCTCCAAGAGTGCGCCCGAGTCCGGGCAGGTCGGCTTGCGATCAGTTCGAACGGATTCAATCGGCCTCCCTGTTTATGACCCTATACTATAATACTTAGCTGGTTAATTCTCTTTTCGAAGTAAAGAAGACCTTCCCATGATCCCTAATACCCAACAAACACAAAATATATGGATTGAGTCAACCCGAATTTAGTTAGAGACATCTGATTGTCATAATTCATACGGTTAAGGGGTATCTCGGGCTACTTTTTGTCGAGGGGAAAATGCGCGGTTCTAGGGGCACTCTATTTGCACGTTTATTGTCTCTAAAACATCTAGTAAACTCTACATTCTTCAAGTAAATAGTAATACAAGGCTTTCAATGCTATCAAACATCCTGTTCTTATCATACTTGAATCATTACGTGTGCGCAGTGCGTCAGGTATTATTCAGTGTATTGCTCATACATTTCTTAGGCTGGATTTATATATGCGTCCGCGCGATCGAGCGGTTTGGCCGCTGACAGTAATCTCGCGGTGCAGCAGCCAAACCGCTCGTTCGCGCGGACACATAAAAATCGAGCTTGAGGGCCTCTTGCGCGTCTGGGTTAAAATTATTAATTAACCCTCAGTTAACTTGTTTTTCCTCTTGTCGATACGAGAGAAAAACTTGGAATCAAATCCTGGTTTAACTGTGAAAGTAAGCTTTGACAAAGGTGTAGGTACATTGATCAAACTATAGGAAGTATAGGAACCTACTTACAACTGCTCTTGTTAGTTGTTACTGCCTATTCTGCCGTCCTTATTATTTAGAATAATTTTAATGTATCAAATTTGGTACAGACTATGTTCAAAGAACAAAAACTGTTCATCACACGAACCTTATGAGTTATGAGCAAGAAAAAAGGTAGAGAAATGGTCAACCGGAATATGTGATATGTCTTAGGACAAACCGTCGTACTCAGAGAATTTAATTATGATTAACCTTCAATTTAATGAAGAGTTTGACAGATAATATATGGGGCTTATGTCAAAATATTGAATTAATTACATTTAAGTAATTAATGTTCCACTCTGAGTGCGGCAGTTAGACTG
The DNA here is from genome assembly GCF_905147365.1 of Aricia agestis. Lineage (NCBI taxonomy): Eukaryota > Metazoa > Arthropoda > Insecta > Lepidoptera > Lycaenidae > Aricia > Aricia agestis. The sequence goes on from NC_056417.1 coordinate 1,156,932, forward strand.
TACAATGTTATTTTAACTTTACAACGTTTCTATGGGAGAAATCCTTTTGCCGTGCACAATATTTTTTATTTGAATTAGGCGAACGGATTCTCGAAACTGATTTTTGTTACGAGTCCGATTCGATATCGATTTTGATTAAAATTCGATAGCAATTTGTACTCCTGAATAAACATGAATTAAGTGTCTTATCACACTGGCGATTAGCGAGCGATTTGAAAGCGACGCGACTGCGCAGCGCACACGCCGCGATGACGTCGCGATTGCGCGGCGGGAGCCTTAAAGGTGTGATGCTTTAAAGGAGTGAGCACACTGAGACGGGCCGTGCCGGCGCTCAGCGTGCCGGGGCTCATCGCAAAAATCCGCCTCCATACAAATTGTATGGAAGCGGAAATCCGCTGCTCCCCGACACAGTGTGAGATACGCGCATCCACTTCCATACAAATTGTATGGAGGCGGATTTTTGCGATGAGCCCCGGCACGCTGAGCCCCTGCACGGCCCGTCTCAGTGTGCTCACTACTTAAACGAGCAATTCTTGTATCCCACCAAAAACATTTTCATGTAAAAATGTTGCCAAGAAGAGAACATATTATAGTTCGTGAATCGTGGTGTCAGAAAGTAGTGAGATCTCATGTAGAGCCAAGTTTCTAACCTTACAGACTCAGCCCTAAATTTAAAAACCTTAATTTTACACTAAAGCGCGGCAAAATATGTGATAATAATATAATGTGTCAGCCGTACGAGAAGAATCTAAAACTCTACACATTAGTCAAAACCGGTGGCCTGGCAATTTTAAAATAAAAGTTATTAAGTACAACAGGAAAGTAATATATTAAGTTCAAAGTACTTAAGCATGATGAATAACAAAATGTTGTGAAAAACGTTTCGAGAAAAGGCAGGTAGTAGAGCAAAGCTCGGTCAAATAGCTAGTTAAAGATTAAGCCCGCTGTACACATTGGGCCAACGGATTGTGCCAACGTGTAGTGGCCTGCTTGACCATGAGTTGGGACTCGGGAGCAACATTTCGTACTCTACACGTTGGCCCAATGCCCTGGCAGGCTGGCACAATGGATTGGCCCAATGTGTACAGCGGCTTCTGAAGTTTTCGACCAGAATATTCACAAGCGCCTTAGTTTTAGTTAAGTGCTAACGTCACAATGTTCGCTATCGCCTATCAATAGAGTTATTGACAGTATAAGACCCCTGTCAACTTCAGAAACTAGGCATCTAAAGATTTTAAACTTTCGGCCCACGGTTATTACCTATGACGATAATTACTGATAAATCGGCATCGGTTTCGACCAAAAATCGATCTTCAGTCGGAAAATCGAGTTGATTCGATTCTCAGTTGTATCGGGAGTCGGGAATCGGGACTAGGGAGTAAGGCATATATTTGGCTGGCTTGGGACAGACGTAAAATATGACCGGACCCGCCTTTTGGCTGCGCTTACAAATGCGATGATGTCCCGTTATTCACAATTAATTATAGACTCTTATTTATGGTGCCCTAGTAGTATGTGGGATTATCTTTTTATAGCTGTGACATCCTGGTAATGGGGAGATGCGCCATTTTGGTTCTTCATATCCCCGCTAAAAGCAAGTTCAAGTATACTTTTGCACATCAAAGATCAAAGAGGCATAGGAAGCAGGGACATACAGTTACATTACAGACGAGTTACAGCGACACACTTAGGTTTAAAAATCCCTCTCCACGTTAGGCCAAGATGGCCATCATGATTGCGAAGCTATAGCATTCACAGTCAACGTCGATCATGGGCATTTATAGACGAATTTACCCCTCTACATGCTCGTAATCGCTTGTGTTGGTCCATCATTGGCCATCGGGAAGAAGCTACATTGTCTACTCTGTAGGTGAGTGAAGTGAGTGAGGTGTAGTTCTGACTTCTGACTGTATAACTTTTTATATAATACATAAGTATTTTGTTCTGATGATGGTAAAACGTTTGCGTTGAAATTCGTATATATATTACGATTTACGAGGTAACCATGCCATAATAATTTATATGCCACATTAAAAGCTATCCTATGTCCTTTTCTGGGACTAATCACTAAAGTGTCTTTGCATGCCAAAAAACAGAGTACAGACATACTATCGCATTATTTACCAGTATGGATATTCATTAGCTGCAAAACTATGCAATGCGGAGGAAGACGCGAACAAAATATAGCAATTGAAATTAGCGAAATAAATTATTTTAAATTCATTTTATTTATTTTAAGCAAATTCCTACATCTCAACAGCTCAACACCACGTTTACGTATACCAAGAAGTTTAATATTGCGCTTCATTCATTATTTTCTATGAAGCTTCTATTCTCAGACAGTTTCTAAGACCCTTTATTAGTAAATTTTCATAGAATTTGAATATCAGAAGGTAGCTAATACCAGTGTAGACGTGTTGACAGTACGTTGCATTTGCTCAATCAATAGGAAATTGGATTTCAGAGCAATTCTATTATATTTTTAATTAAGTATTATTTACTAATTCCGTTGCGCCAAAATTCGTTTATCGCGCGGGAACCGTACATTTTTCATAAGTAAATAAATATATGTTAATTGTTAAATTGTATTATAAAAGTAATAAATTATATTTTCGTTGTCTGGTACCTGTAACACAAGTCCTTCAGGTACTTAGCACGGGGCCAGACTGACGTGGTGTGAAGCGTCCATAGATATTATTATATGGCTTATAATTAACTGATCACCAAAAATAGTAACATTTCACAGATAAAAATAGTAAACGATCACCAAAATACAGACCACCATTTTAATGTAAAATGATAACCAAAGATTTAACATCTTAAAACCAAAAATAGTAAATGATCACCAAAATTAGTAAATGATCACCAACATTATACTAGCATTTTAAAGTAAAATGATCACCAAAATAAGTAAATGATCACCAACATTATACTAGCATTTTAATGTAAAATGATCACCAAAGATTTATTATCTCGCTATCCTATTTATGCAAAATGACTCCAAATAAATCATTGTTACTTAAACCAAAAGTAGTAAACGATCACCAACATAATACGTTAGCATTTTAATGTAAAATTATAACCAAATAAATTTTTATTTAGCAAATATCCTATTAAAGAGAAGACTCTACATGATGAACAGACAGACATCGAAGTCTTAGTAAGACATCTTATATGATGAACAGACAGACATCGAAGTCTTAGTAAAAGAGTCCCGTTTGTACTCTTTGGGTACGGAACCCTAAAAACGGGACTCTATTACTGAGACTTCGATGTCTGTCCGTCCGTCCGTCCGTCTGTCTTTCTCTAGGGCCTAGGCTGTATCTCAAGAACCGCTCCAGCTAGACTTCTAAAAATTTCACAGATTGTGTATATCCACAGAATACAATGTGTTCTGTGTGTATATCTGTTGCCGCTATAACAACAAGTACTAAAACAAAATAAAATTATTATTTAAGGGGGGCTCCCATACAACAAACGTTATTTTTTTGACATTTTTTGCTCGATATCAATAATGGCAACCGGTAGGCACGTTGATATTTTCTCAAAGGCCTTGATTATATTATGTTAACTTCAATAATTAGGTAATAATAATAATAAAATAATTTAAAAGGGGCTCCCATACAAAAACACAATTTTAGGTCTAATTTTGTTCTATAACGGTACGGAACCCTCCATGTCCGACTCACCACCACCACTTGGCCGACTATTTTGTTAATAATATTATGCTTACATGTTTTGTCAATCGTAGTGATTTATATGGACAGAAATATCGCATTGATTTGCTCACAAGGATTTGGTAATCATACTATATTTGGTGATCATTTACTATATTTGGTGGTCATTTACTATATTTGGTGATCATTTACTTTATTTGGTGGTCATTTACTATATTTGGTGATCATTTACTTTATTTGGTGACCATTTACTATATTTAGTGATCATTTACTATATTTGGTGATCATTTACTTTATTTGGTAATCATTTACTATATTTGGTGTTCGATTACAATTTGAAGTGTTGTCATGACTAAAATAGCTGGTAGTATTGCAATTTTAGACTTTATTTTTTTGGTGTTAATTATCTTTTTTTGGTAAACAAATTTAGGGTATCAGTGCATTTTTTGGTGGTCATTATATTTGTTCCCTTATTATATTATTATTATTAATACAACATGGAGTAGTTTTATTTATACATTAATTAAACGAAAAAGAGTTCATCGCGCAGGAACTCTACATTATGCAAAGACCAATTTACTATCCTTTTGTCCTCTTTTGGGGTTCAAAGTATAACCAAACTTATCAAAATAGATTTGGTTGTTTATCACAGATTAAACTATTGCATTTATAAATTTATAAAATTAGCATAAAACAAGCAGCATCTTTTCATCAGTTCACAGTTGGCTCATTTTACATCATAATTTAACAACGTTGCTGAAGTAATGTAATTTTAAATTGAAATTAAAATAATAAATAAAAATTAAATTAAATTCAAAGTGTTTCCGCAATCTCTTCGTCACATCATACAAGTACCCAGCATAGGTATCGATATCAAATTCCAAAAGTGCAAAGATACTGCGATCCGTCTCCGACGTTGAAATATTTTCATTTATTACCTGAACGGCTGCAGCCAGACCTAGCGGCCTCCACCCGAGTGAAATGCACAAAATCCATTCGGTTTTATCTCGTTAACTAGCCCCCGCAACCAGAAAACCACCCTAACTCATCAGTCTAGAGCTGAAAATCGTTTGCACCCATAATTTTATTTCGTAGATGACTTGTTTGATGACGATCTCGAGTGATGGAAAATGAGACTTGAGAGTAAATGTTAGGGTCGAAATTGACGTGACGCTCTTGAAATAAGGGTCGGGGTGGTGCGCAAGATGGGTTATCGACCATACGCTATGGGAAATAAGGCTGTTTATTACTTGTATGGTGTTGTATGAGGTTTTTTTATGGTGTTCGGCTCGCAATCAGCTGTTCGGGCACGCGTGCCCCTCGGGAGCGCGATGTCAGCTCCCCACTAACGTGGAGTATTAAATTTTCTAAAATTCTCTCTCTCCCCCGCGGTTTCGCCATACGAATATCTCCATACAAATATTATCTGTATGTTGGTATTAGGTTGTCCGATGTTTATCTTTAAATTGGATTTTTAACATATTTTTTGGGACAAACATTTTGTGTTTTAAACACTTGTTAAAATAAACGTAACGTAATAATAAACCTAGTCAAATAGATGTTAAAAGTTACTAGTATATTTACTATATTTAAGTACTATTCTGTTCAGCTAACTACAAACATAATATTATGTATATGATATAACATGTACAGGGCGATTCCGCTAGAGACGACCCTTGACACGAATTTTTAAATTACAGCATTTGTTACATTTTTTAATTGAATTATAAATAAAAAGATGTATATTTACTAGCAAAATAACTTTTATCAGTAAAAATTTAAGTTTGAATGATTTATAACATTCTGAAGTGATATAATCTAACGGCGCGAGAAAAACTGCTTATGCCACACATGATTATTTTTTACTACAAATCACTAGCTCGAAGTTGAATTTCACTACATAATATTGACTGTATAACATAAGTTTATATTTCTGAGCAAAAAAAATCAACAATTTTGAATTAGTTTTCAAACATTGCTAAACAAAAGTTGCAATTGTTGCACCCGCGATAAAAAAGTACAAAAGTTAAGTTTTCTCGCTAAAATAAATTGTTAATAATTTGAAACTTTGTAAAAGTAAGAAGAATTGAGAGGGAAATAGGAATTAATCATTAGAATAAACTATTTTATGGTTTTTAATGAAAAAACAGTACCTTAAAAGTGGTTGCACCCGCGATCGAAGCAGTATAATTGCAAAAGCAACAATTTATTTTTTGACTATTATAGTAATTTTTGTCATATTTAATATTATTAAGGTAAACAATAACGTTAAAATATATTTGTTATCAATACTTTTCATGTAATTACAAGATTTATACAAAATTCAATAGAGTCACATCGTGTTTTATATTTTTAGATATATTTCATGTATTACATAACAGATGTTTCAAATGATGATTAATCTTGTTTTATTTTTAAACATTTTAGAAGACATGCTACAAATGACATAAAAAATCATATAATTTAATATTTTTCTTTGAAAAAAATATTTTTACTTATCATTTTCCCATATTCTTTTAAATTATAGATATTAATTTTGAATTTAATGTTTGCTGTAGTTCGGTTTTATAGCAATACATCGAAAAACGTTTGCCTAATTTACATTATTAAATTGTTTTAGTGATTTAGACGATTTATTTTCTCAGATCGATAAATGACTGATAATTAAAAAATAACAAAATTTTAAGTAGTATTATTACAACTTACTAATAATATTATGTATTGCATATCAAAAATGTAGAAATTAGTCGCAGACTTATGAGTAAATTCAATTTCTTTAGACTTGTTGCACCCGCGATATTCTGATGTTGCACCCGCGATCGTGGAAATTGTTAATAATTCCTAGTACTAATAAATTAAATTAATTGTATCTAGTTAAATCATATCTTTGTCTTATACACTTTTGAAATATGGGTTAATAAATTACTAAAAGTTTCACAATTAACAGTATTCTCAAATGAACTCGTCCGAGTTGTTAATGGAGGGCCGATTTGGTTGCACCCGCGATAGTACTTCAAACATATTTTGTGGCTTTTCTTAGATTTAATTATAGTTTTCATTTACAAATCATGATTAAACTAGTTAAAATGTATCCCTTCAGAAGATAATTTATTAATAAATATGTTTTATTTTGTCAGTAAGACGCTTTAAGTGCGTCAAAATGTTGCACCCGCGATAATGGAATCGCCCTACACAATAATAATATTACTATCATCGGCTTAGTTAACGTTGCGATTGACAGTTTTTACCGAATGAAAAAATTAAATTCTACTAAAGTTTTTCTTTTGTAGTCAAACTACGAAAGATGTGAACAAAAGTATTCAGTATAGTACCTATAGCATCTCTACGTATACGATATACATATACAAAACACAAATCGTCAGTGTCGAAACCAGACACATAGATCGAGATAGATACGACTCAGACGACGACGACGAGCAATGATCGTCTTTCGAAAGTCTGTTCTTTAGTCTGCGGCTCTGCGCTCCACCGTTCGGAATCGGACGTCAATCGCAATTTTAAAAATGCCTAAATGCCTAATTGTGCCGTATTGAGCTGTAGAAATCCGAATAGAAACTTTGGCCTAGATTCTAGATAATGGAGAACTCATCATCGGTACGTCACAGTACTCACAGTAGGTAGGAAAAGAGTGGCACGCTCGTTTTCATACAAATGGAGGGACATGCGGTATCTACCTTGATCTATGTCTGTGGTCGAAACTGATAAGAAACGAGTAACGAGTACGACTCGACGGCCGACGCGCGACGCCTTCGTAATTCGTACAGATTGAATATCATTTCTTCGGAAGTCAATATATTGACGGTTCACAACAAACTGAAGAGTTAAGACAGAGTATACGTACTCTGTACCATGATAATCATTAGAACAGTACATCATTAATAATTAGTATACGGGAATTAGAAGGCCGCGAATGCATAATTCATAGGCCCTATCTACCATCTGCAGACCAGTTCGACGTGTTGTGTGCTTATGCTGCCCTAGTACTTTGGTAGACTGTGGTGACAATATTTTGTTTTTTAAAATAAAGTCTCGTGAAGAGATATTTGTTGTGCAAGTCGCAACTTTGTAGCGCAGTATTTATCGCATGAGAACTGTACGTTTTGCAGCGATAAAAATTAAAAACTATCGTCCTTTCCCGGAACTTGAAGTATTTCCATAATTCTTAATCGTTCAACGTTTTGAGCGTGAAAAAAAGTAACAGACGGATAGAAAATTCTTTCGTATTTTTAATAATAAAGTAAAGTTTCCATATATTTTCTTAAAATATAAGTTTCAATAAGATTTCTTATAAAAAATTGGTTCGTATTGATAAGTTCATAAGTCTAAGATAGAGCATCTAAGACCATTTAAAATACATATTCTATGTTTCTCAAATATACTAGCAATGATAATAATGAGCTTGCTTTTTTTTAACTTTCCTACTACCATCTACCAGTAAACCTTAAAACAACATTACCGTGAAATGTGAATCAAGCTGGTGACATCATCTCCCCCGGGGGACCACATGTGGCTAACTGGGCCACTAAAAACATAATGGTAATCCTTGGTAGTGTGTATGTGTGTAATAAGTAGGACGCCAGACTTTTAATTTTCAAGTCTCAAGGCGTCATGTTTGGTCCATGATGGATGTTTGCGACCATTATTGCGCAGAAGTCTATACTTAACTTTGTAGAGAAAACACATAATGGCAATCCTTGGTAACGTGTAAGTAGGACGGACGCCAGGCTTTTAATTTTCAAGTCTCAAGGCCTCATGTTTGGTCCATGATGGATGGTCGCGAGTTGCGACAATGATTGCACACTGCACAGAGTTCTATAGGTACTCTACACTGTAGAGAAGCCTTTGATAGTCTATACTCTATACCCTTTATAGTTCTGCCCCTCTATCATGAGCTCTTAAAGCCAGCCAGAATACTGACTGGCTCGCATTTTGGTACCATGACCTCTATTTTCCAGCCAGTCAGTGGTCACGTGACACAAAACTCACTTCTCCATTGTTAACTGAGTAATAATTTCGAATCATGACAACACTTCTGACATAAGCTCGCTTGCTTTTACGTCAAATACAGCAATTCAATAAACACCAACCAACGAGTAGCTTTTACTGAATAGTTTACATTTTAGTAATTTTATTTATTAATATTACATACTTTTTAGTCTTAAATTATATTGCTATTTAGTTGGTTAGTTACTTAATAAGTTATATTTTAGTCTATAGCATATATTTTAGTGAAAATAATTCGTTATTAAAACCAAAAAACTAAACATTCGAAGTGTCCAAATTTTTGGAAAACGATTAAGTAGGTATTCTCAAGTTAATCACGAAGTGATACATAAGAAACGTAGAGACCTTAGTAATCCATTTAGTGTTAGTGAGGTTTCAGAATAATAACATAAGTGAGGTGTAGTATACCTATATGTCTAGTCAACAATAAGGTTTGCATTTGTGCGATGAGCTAAGACTGCATTGATTTAGTACACAAGAAACACATACAAGGTATAAGGAACACAAGTGTTGTGTATAATTACTTACTGTAAAACAAGTATGAATTTTCACCAAAAACCTACAGGTACAATCTTATAGTTGCATTGTAGGTTTTTGTGTTATTTCACAAACTATTTCCTTGTAAATCTGAAGTATTATTGGTATATGCATGATAAACACTGCACCAAAGAGGTAAATTCAATATTACTTACTTTTAACAAGAATTTTCAGAACACAACCTTTTAAACTTTAGATGTATGTATAACATGCTCCGGATAAACATTGACACACCTAAACTTCTAGAAAAGTTAAATAATTGATAATATCATAGAATCCCAATTAGCTAAATTCTCATATGAGCACTTTTTCATTTAAGTATAACTTCTTCTCTTGACTACAATATGGTATTATATGATGGGAATAGTGTAAATCACTAAATTTTACTCAAAAACAAAAACCTACATTATAGTACTTTTCCAAAAAAGACTTACTTAATAAGAATTGCATAACAAACATATGGAACTTATTGTTCATAAAACATAATATTATCATAGGAACATATATTATTATGTATTACCAAAAATACTTTTGTACTTACCTCAATAATAATAATAAGTATTAGTTTTATATTAAATTAAAACTTAAAATACATGAGGACTTACTATGTACTTCTTAGGAACCTATCTTAGGAGCATTTCGTACAATCTTTTGATTGCAGTAGGTCTTTGTGTTATTTCACAAACTATTTCCTTGTAAACCATGCATGATAAACGCTGCACCAAAGAGGTAAATTCAAAGGTATTACTTTCTCAATAACAAGAATTTTGAGAACACAACCTTTGAAACTTTAGATTCATGTATATTCACGAATAAATATTGACACACACACATACACCTAAACTACTAGAAAAGTTAAATCATTGATAATATAAAATCCAAATTAGCTAAATTCTCATATGCACTTTTTCATTTATAACTTCTCTTGACTACAATATGATATAATATATAATGGGAATAGTCACTAAAACTCAAAAATATAATCCTACATTACTTATAGTACTTTTTCCAAAAAGACATAACAAAAATTGCAAAACAAACATACTTATTGTTCATAAAACATAATATTTTCATTGGAACTTATATTATTATTACCAAAAATTCTTTTGTACCTCAATAATAATAATATTAGTTTTATATTATTACATTAAAATTTAAAATACATTTTAAATTTTAATGTAATAAGGACTTTAGTAAGTCCTCATGTATTATACATTTTAAAAAGATGTGGTCGTTTTAGGGACCTATCAGACAGAGTGGTCACGCGTTGAAGCATTTGCGTTGGAGCAGTCAGTGTGTGACTGAGGAGCAATTCTGACACATTGAGAACTCCTCCTGTGTGAGTATATAGAGATACTCACACGGGAGGCATTCTACAACATAATACAACACAAAGAACACAAAACCCTTGACCGCTCTCTGTCTGAGATATCCCAGGCAATTTCCCATAGTTGCAACTTGCAATGCAGTTTCTAATTGTTATTGGTTTGCCAAATAAAAGTCTGAAATTATAATATTGTTTTTATCTTTCATCAAAAGTTGGTATTTGAACTCCTTTAATAATAATAAATTAATATTTACACAAGGGATATTTGATTCATCTTCTTTGATTTTAAGTGACAAGACCTTGTTTAAGATTTCCGCTGTATAAATATTTTTATAAGTATAATATAAAAGAGATTTAACACTTGCCTATCTGATACTAGGTTGATAATAAGGTTTAAGACAAATGTAGTACCTATTGATGAAAGCTGTGTATGAATATGTATCTAAGGTAGGTATATTTAAGTGAGAAAATAAATAAAAAAACATTTAAAAACGAGTATTTATTAAATTTCTTTTAATTAAAGCTTTTGAGTGAATATATATTATCTTCCTAGGACTTCGTCATCATTACACTTGCAATTCTTTATTATAAAATGTAGTACTTATAGTATCTCAGTGTTAGCAATCATCCTTTATCCTGAAAAATATTTGGTTCAGCGTACACAGTACTAATAATGTAAAATGCCTTACAAGGCACGAAAAGGGGATTATTAAACTTATAAATTGCCTGTTTATGTTACAATAATACCTATTTGAAAGCTCAAAAAAACGTAGGTGTTCAAGAATGAGTTCAAGTTCAACAAACTATGTTCAACTCATGACATCAACTCTGTTGTAATGCATGTAATTGTAATCCACAAGTTTGATGCATTTCTAAGACTTTTTCATGGTAGATTATTTAGCGTAGGTATCAAATAGGTATAGGATATAATAAACTTATCAATTTCTTGCTTAAAACATAATCTCTATAAACTTAAATAACAATATCTAATTATCTTTTTTTTTTGTCTCCTTCTTCTTCTCTTTTTTAATTGCCGACTCAGTTAGTTGCCAATGTCAGAGAATTCTTTCTCCTCTAGATCGCCATGCTTGTGATAATATAAACATGAAGGAGTGTTATTTTCTCAGTGTTTTCATAAAGGGCTTATAAAATACCAAAAAATATAAATAAAACCATTTACACATTTATAATAATTACCTTTAAATACAATAAATCGGTGCAAAAGTAACTATTCCTACATTGACCACGTTATATATTAGAAAATAGTATATTTTATAATAAAAAATATCAATCTTTTTTTAAACTATATTTTCATCTTGATTTACAATTTTTCCGTTAGTCGTTATGGCTAAGCCATTTCAATTCCTAAAAAAAAAACAATTCCGTTAGTCAAATTTGACGTTCGTGTTTGACATTTCTTAATCCAGTTCAGAGACAAATATTACAGGTTAAAACCATTCAGAAGTAAAAGTGCAAATGATACCGAAACAGAACCACTCACTTTACAACTGTTTACATACCTGCACGGATTAGCTCAGGTTTTGACAAAGTTAATGATAGGGGTCCTGTAGACTCTACAGAATAAACAATCGATGTTGAAAGAATATCTAAAGGTTCGTGTTGCTTGTAATGTCCAACATGTTTGCCATTCGTACTCTACTTTGGTACTATATTCAGAGTTTGTAATCAAGATAATATCTAAAGCTACGCGACGAGCCACGAAACACAAAATTTCAATAATTAAAAAATTGGCCTTGTCAACATGCGTAATAATTATGACCTCTTGTGACTCGCCTTGTCGCTTGGACCATAGTTCCTTGAATTAGCAGTATAGCGTTTCACTTTTCCTCTACATTATTCATTTATTATTTCATTCATGCTTTCAAGTTAAAGTACTCAGCGGGGCTAAAATGGTCGCTTTGAAGTTTGAAGAATCATGATATGAATCATAATATATGATTCATTTTTCTGAAATCGCAAAATGCAACTCTGCTTGGAATTCATTTCTGTATTTTTGTACTGATTTGACATTTGTCAGTTTGACAGTTTTGATAATTCATTTGCTGAATTGATTGAGAGGAATTGCTAAATGTGACCATTTTAGCCCCGCTGAAGTCTAACCTAATGCAGGGTGCACACTATGGAATAATTTCGTTAAACTGTATCTAATATAGATTACATCGAAGACAGCGTTTTAATCGTCGAAGCCGTACATTAGTTATAGCTTAGCGGATTACAGATAATTGTTAATTAGCTATTAAGCTGCAGGGACATTCCCCTTGCTTGGAAGGAGGACTAACGGACAGTTTTCCGAACATTTCGGGATAACAACTAAGTATTTCTAAGAAGACGTGGTCATGTACAATCTGGTGCACTGTTCAATAAAATAAAAATGTTTTATATTCGAATAAAGAACTAAATGTTTTCAGGGCCTCTATCATGAGCTCTTAAATCCATTCACTTTACGTCCTTATACTTACTGTATAAGGACGTAAAGTGAATGGATTTAAGAGCTCATGATAGAGGCCCAGTAGGTCTTCCATGAGTTTATAGCTTTAAACTCATGGTAGAGCTACTGAACGTCCTACGTGTTGCTTGCCATCGGTTCGAAGGGTGACTTAAACTTTAAAGGATCGACGAATGTCTCTACAAGACAATAATCTGAACTACAGTAACAGAATAAAGTCTTACAAACAATAAGTCTGTCTGTCTGCTGTCGCTCTTCGCTCAGATACATTGAAACGTCAGTCCAAGGGCCGACTTTATAAAAGACATCAGAATATACAGTCCATTAGGTTCGATTACTGTCTCTTATACCCAAATGACGAGGCAAGATTGGAGAATAGAACATAATATTGAACTGATCTGATCTATATTATTCTATCGGGTGTAACATCTTAATGATATTGAAGTCGTTTTGATAGGAAACCAATGACTCCAATTTGAATTGTTTGTCAGAATATAGGTTAGACTCTCATGGCTGCACTCAGAGAGTTTTCATAATAACTTTTCTTCAATTTAATTAAATTGAAGAATATTTTGAAACAAGCTCCGTACATTTTCTTCGTTAAGTTAATATATCAATAAACGCCTCTAACCGCCGTACTCAGAGACTAATCATGATTAACCTTCAATTTAATGAAGAGTTTGACAGATAATGTATGGGCTTATGTCAAAATTTTGAATTATTATTTAATGAAGATTTTGACAGATAATGTATGGGCTTATGTCAAAATTTCTATAGTCTGTGAAGAAATAGTAGACGCAGTACAAAATTTTCTAAACGTAATCAAGCTCAAAAGACAATCAATAGGTGATTTTTTCTCTTTGTATTTCCACGGAGAACGCTTAAATTATACACTTCAAAATTAAATATTATCACCTTGCACATTTTCATCTCGATTTATTAAGGTTTTAATATTTTTTATGTGATTTCAAAATTGTGTACAGCGTCTACTCTTTTTTGACAAGCTATACGTTTTATTTCTTTTCTATGGTGTTTTTAGGGCTTAGGATTTTCATTAGGAGCCGTGCCATGGTCATGATGTCCTAGTAGTATAATGCCTAGCTATGTTTCACTGGATCGAACGAAGCAATGTGCATGAAATAGACTCAGGATACGTACAGAGATATGAGGATTCTAAACAATATTATAATGCGTCCAAATAACGCAGCTGCCCATCAATATGCTGTGTAGAGTTGTGGCGCGGCTTACAACTCGTCGTGTTACCACGCCCGGCCGAGCCGACTGTATAGTCTAAACTTATTTACGTTAAGTTTGCCGTGAGGTATGAGGCAGCGGGTGAAATTTTTTTTTTTATTGGGCTATACCAAGAGAATTATCACATTTATGTATGGTGGACAATATAGAGCACTATGACGTCCTAAATCTTCATTCAAGAATTCTCCGGCATAAAATTCAACGTTACTAAGATAAGTTTGCTTATGGAACTTCAAGAAACTTCCTAGTTCCTATGTTAAGTTAGTTTAAGTTTAAAGACGTCCTAAAATCTTATGAGATATTTTGTGTTTTGATTCTGATGGTTATAATTTGTCAAAAGGCTGGAACCTTTTGGCGTAATTTCGCATAGACATAGGTTACTTTATGTTGCATGAAAATGTACAAGTTCCAACGAGATTTCAATTTCATACGGAATCGCAGCAAATTGCATGCTCTAACCATTGAACGCTAAATCTTATAGCTTACGACACAGCCAACTGCGCCCCGTCGTAATGACCCGCATGGCGAGTCAAGTTCGGCATTCAACAGCATTTACTATTAATACTGCATTGTAATATGTACCAATAGGTTATGGGACCCTGTAATAGGTACTTGATAAGTCACATTCAAAATCATTTATATCGCCTATTGCATGACAACAGTGCAATCGAAATAGGTAGAGACATGTAGAGACTATCGAGCCCTCATAAGTCATACGTAGAATACATAGAATAGAAACTAAATTGTATTTTGTTTAAGCTTCTAGTAAGTAAATAGCGTAAAGTTAACATCTATTGTTAAAATTTAAAAACAACATATTACATTAAATAATAATATGGACGTTTAGTCACAAACATGGTGCATTCGACACGAACTTAACGTTAAATGTGATAATATAATATGTATGTCACAACTCACAACTCACACTCAAATACTTTACCGGCTTTAAATTCAATATCATCTCTAATTTCGTTGTCAAAACTATCAAATGCAATTTGCTAAGTAATTACTTAGGTATAGTTAATGCTTATACTCAGTAGTCAGTACAAATATTTTTTTTAGAAAAAAACAACTCTCCTCTGAAACAGACAGGGTTCACACTTTTACCAATGACCGTATCGTTCCATTGCATTGGTCTTCCCACATTTCTCAGCTTAACTCTTAACTTTAGGAACCAGTTCTCAAAATATAAATCAAGCCATTCTTGTTTTTAGCTCTCAATAATTCTACAATCCTGGTATATTGGTCAATGGTGACAATAACATAATATATATCCACGTTTTGAATCTTAAGCCGTCGAGTTACGGGTGATAATTGCGCCGACGTGATAATTATTCGTTCAGGGTTAATTTACCTGTGAAATTCTTCAAAGTGAACCTTATGTGGTGGATATAAAGGCTATAATGTAGGTCTGGAGTGGTGGAAACACTAGTAAACCCTGTTTCCGTCGAGATAACACCCTGATGGATCACTTCCGACGGATAAGGGATACGTTTCCATATAATGGCCGGCCAGATTGGGAGACCCGCGGTTCCTAACAGTCACACCGATAGCGCGGATCTCGTTAAGATAGCCGAGTAAATTATTGTTTAATTTTAGGTGTTTGTCGAATTATACACAACATTAAAAGTGTTTTTTGTTCTGGTTTTCACAGAATTACTATGAGAAAGGTCAGTGCTGACTGCTGGCTCAGCGCTGCTGAGTGGGACATATCTATTTATTACGTAGTCCAGTAATATAACAGTTTAATAAGTTGTAGTAATCACTAATATTCCTTACTGTGAAGAAATTGACTATATTTTGTATGAAATCCAAACTACACAGACTATGAAAAAACTCTTTCTCACCGTCCAAGAACAGAGCATATTCTATAGCAGGGGTCACCAAATGGCGGACCGCGGTCCGCATCCGGACTGCCGCGCCGACCTATTGTGTGCGGACCAAGCATGTTCGGAGATGATCTTCGTTCATCTAAGGACTTGAACATCTCCAGGATTTAATGTCAATATCTATTAGTTTGCACCAATATTTCACTCCAAACTTCAGAGAGATAATTAGCTACAAAAAATGGTTACTTTTCTCATTGATATCTAAAAATACCTTTGTAATTTTCGTAATTATCTTTGTTTAATAATTTATTTATGTAAAATGTGTGGACCGCGAAGGTCATTCCATGTCTTAAAACGGACCCCGAGCGAAACTAATTGGTGACCCCTGTACTATACTGTATGCAGTATGAAAGAGGAATATAATATAGTAAGTCCAGCAGTGGACGACTATAGGCTGATATGATGAAGTAGTATAATATAGTATCTTGTAACCAGTAACCACTCAGCAATCGACTTCCATCAGGCAATCCGTGTGCTCTGTTCTAAACGCTCATTCATAGCAAGGCATAATAATACACTAGACTCCAGAGTGCTTACAAAATGCATTCACCAGTTTCCATAGCGAAGTTAGATGTCAAAAATGTATGGAATTGGCCATAAAACCGATGTGTCAAATAGGCATGACGAAAATTTTTTTTTCTTGTTGGAAAATGACTTTGATAGTTTAAAAACTCTCCAAGATATCCATACAAAATGTTACCTAACTGGACGTCACGCTTAGGTAGTTTGTTCGATAGCTATGTTAAATATTGCGTTTATGAAAGTGGTTTCATAAGATTGTTTTTATAAATTGCATAACTTATCGAATGGTATACAAAAATTAAGGCATTTTATAAAAAAAATTCGACTTGACTATCCAACTTTGAAGGCTCATAACAAAAAAAATAAAAAATACATAAGCAATGAAGCTGAAATTTTGGAAATACACACTGCTAATATTAATTTATCGCTGTCTTTATTTTATTTAAAAAATCAGCTAATCTTTGACCTTGTCGTCATCCCTATTATACAATATAACAATTTGACACTTAGCGAGCCTTATTAGATCCCATGAGCACTCATTTATTGACTTTCATCAGGTGATCCGTGTGCTCTTTTCTAAGCCCTCATAGCAAGCATGCACCAGGGATACAGAAGTTAGTTAGAGCCGTGGTAAGAGGTTGCAACTTGCACGTGGGAGGTCTGTTTACGATGCAGCAGTATCGGGTGCACCGTGCATGACCCAGGTCTGTAAGCCGACACCGCTGAATGCGACTGTTTACAGAAATTATACACGCCAGAACCCGAGCTACATGTTTACAAACTAGCTGTTGCCGAATACGAAATATTGGGTCTGTAACCTTATTTTTTACTTTGAAAATAAATTTCTATATTAGAGAAAAAATCCATATAGAATATAGATTTTTTTAGGCACGCTTTCTGTGTAATATTAGCCAGGTTCCAATATTTTCGTGCTATTTGAAATAGCAGCTTACTTAATAATAGTGCCAGCTTCTAAAAGACTTTAAGAACTTCTGAAGACCTCTTTTCACTTTAGGTCATAAATTATAATTATTATTGCCATTATGATTGTGCAGCTGACAAGTCTATCTTGAGCAATTATTATAAACTAAAATGCCTCAATATGCATATGTCGCAACTCGCAGTCGACTGGTTAAAAAGTAATTCAATCAAACAGTAGCCCTTTGACTGAACAACGCCATTCAATCACACGGCTAAACGTCGTTTAGCCGCCCTGTTAACTGCAACGTTCAACACTACAGCTAGATGACGCTTAGCCAACTGGTTAAATGGTAAATTAGCTAATGTGACCAATAGTTTAGTGCTATTATTACCCAAGCGTAATGATAACAAGCAGATTAATTCTAACTCATTTTAAAAACAATTGCAATAAATACCTTGGTGATGCATTTCATGATCCCGTAATTTATCCTCGAATATTAATTTAAATTTTGATTTAATCGTATATGCCCCCATAATTTCTGTTTCTTTAATAATACTTGTAACGTATATTTACGAAAAATATCTTAATACAAACACACAACGGTTAGTTGACGCCATATTGTTAACAAAACTCACCTAGCGCCGCAGTGGTGAGCGCTGACTAATTCAATCAAACGGCGGCTTTTGAATCGGCTGTAGTGTTGAACGTTTTGAGCGACTTAAATATTCAATTAAAAAGCTAGATGAATGATTGAATGGCGTTGTTCAGTCAAAGGGATAGCTGTTTGATTGAACGGCTATTTAAACCAGTTGGCTGCGACACATAGATTCATTATCGCCAATATATTTTGTCAATCATGTTTCAAAGTGGCGAAGTTGCATTCGATTTCTGAAGCAATTAATTTCTCGTTAAGGAAAACGGCAGCTCTTTGTTTACGATTTCGTAACTTGTGAGTTATGACTTATGAGAGATGATGTCATAAGCTCCGGATTCGGATGATGTGACTACAGTCGATTCAGAGCTGTTCTACCTCTGTCATCTTCTTTATTACAAAGAGATAAAGGTGAAATTCTAATCAACGAGGTGTCTGAAGTCTGAACATACGTGGTAGTATTGATGTGTAAACAACTCCCTCCCCTCTGAATGTGCTCCGTTTAAAGATTCGATATTTAAATGTAAACAAGTCGAAACTCGAGTAAATGTGCCTTGTATTTCTATATCACAATGTTAAAACTGCCTTTAAATGTTTAATTCATCCCCGGTAGTGCTGGGCTACTGGGGTATGTGGGACACTTCCGAAGATAGAACCATAGAACCGCCTGGGGTTATCAGTAGAACCCGACGGTTCTGCTGCGTTGGGCGGAGTCTCGAAGGCTGTAACGCCTGTAACATTACCTCCGTCATTTCGCCGGCTAACTACGTAGGTTACCTAGGGTAATTTCGAAAAAGCTACAGCTAGTGGCTAGGGTACTTACCCTAGCCACTTGTATAAAAGTCCTCTGGAGCCCCATTCTCAAACCTGCGTTAGACAGCGAGTGCTCTCTCGACAGAAACGAAATTCGAGGCTTGATAATCGGCCATCCGGGCACTAGATATACTGGGTTTATCGGGAATGTGGGGGAAAAGGGGTAGGGGGGGTATATTGCGTGTGACGTAACCCGGGATCAATTAAGTACGATCGGTTTGACGCGCACGGGCTCACAGACGGGTTAGGTTACGTATATTGGCTGTGGGACTTTTATGCCTACGGTGTTCTAGGGTTAACTCTACTACTAGAGCTGAAATTCTATAAAAAACTAAATTCATTCTTAGGGCTCCCACACAAAACTGCGAATTCGCATCGCATCGCATCGAAATGTCATTTTAGTATGAGTTTTGTCGCAGATTTTTGCGATGCGATGCGAATTTGCTGTTTTGTGTGGGATAAAGGCTCCCACAGGCCACACATAACTGCGAATTGTAAAATGTTCAAAATGTATCGTTGTTCGTAGGGAATGCAATCTCGTTCTCGCGAGATCTCGGCCGTTTTTAGCGAGATTGATCTTGGACGAAAAGGCGAGATCTCGCGAGTTTGACGAGATTGCACTTGAGCATAAAAAAGCCTTATACGAAGCGCGGACTGACACGGACGGAGTTACAATCACGGAGGAAAAACAAAGAGGAGCTGGCCTAAGCAACGGTGCACTGTGATTTTCAACTAGGTCCTGAGTTTTGACTTCTTGTTGTTTTGTTAGTTATAAAAGAACTGTTTTATTACTTACTAAAAAATTTGTGTTTGATAGTGTGCGCTTTTATAATGGGGATTGTCAATTTTAAAAATTTTGCTCATTACAAAAACATTTCGAGGAATAAGGTCAGTGATCGTTTTTCTGTATATAAACGAAAAAAATACCCATTAGTTACTTATATTTTTGAACAAATATGTTTAACTTTTGTTTGACCTTCAATGGTGTTAAATTAGCAATAAATTCGACCAACATTACGTTTCGAACTTTTGGTAAGCTTCTCGTATCAGCTTTCACATAATGAGAACTTGCATTTGACGAACCAGCCATTATAAATAAGATTAAAAGGAAAAAAACATACTGCAGAGGTCAATTATTGGCCGTCGATGATGACGTCAGAGCGAAACTTAAAAAATTTATTGAGAAAAAACTAGCCAATGAATTTCAAAATTATTTAATTTATATTCTTAAAATACCCTACTTTAACTAAAAAAAATATAAAAAGTGCATGTGATTTTTTTTGGACAATGCCCATTGTGGACGTCACGTTATCGTGGACGCCGGCTTCCACGATAAAACGTTGGGTACGTTGAATGCCCTTTTGATTTTAAGCACCGTGGACGTTTTGTGCGGTTCAGAAGTGTAGACGTCGTGATGTCCTCTAACGTACACGTTAAAAACTTGTCGTCGACGGAAATTTAAGAACGTCTTCATATATTTCCATACATTGTACTTCCCTATGTTATCGTTTTACCGCGGACGTCCACGATATTACCGCCACGTCGAAATTATAAAAGCGCACAGAAGAGAAGACTAGTTGTTTCTTTTATTTCTATCAAATAACAAATTTGATAGATAGTAGAAAGTAGATAGTAGAATAGTTTATGTCAAAGTTTACTACTAATAATGATAGACAGATACGTCAAACAATGTTTGATGCATAAAATTTAATTGAAAAAATCCGTGAAAATGAATGTTAATCTTATAATAATGTGATTATTTGCAAAAAAAAAACCCACCAAACTGCTAATCTCGCGAGATCTCGAAATTGGCGAGATCTCGCGGTATTGTATTCATAAACTCGCGGGATCTCGCTTGAGCCCCAATCTCGCGAGATTTGCATTCCTTAGTTGTTCGTGCTTGCAAGTTGCAACGCAGACAACGCACGGTGTGAAGAAAATATACGTACCACAGAATATAATATATTAGTAGTACCAAGTAATACGCTCTAGTTCGCACACCTCGCGTTTTTTGTGGGGTTCTGATTTGTGAACTTTACAGTTTGTAACTATGCCTTTTGGACGTAATAAAACGAAATCAATTAGCAAGGTCATAAGTTCATTTATCCAATAACTTCCCAAAAAGTTGGTAAATATTTCTCAAGAACTAAGCAATTCTTTTAAAGTCGTTAAAATACTGTCCAGAAAACAAAAGGTAGTAAAGTTGTACCTTTAAAAATTATTTTCTACTGATTACTTAAAAGTTACGGACACGAGTTACGACTACGTAAAGTTATAACAACGCAAAACACAAAAATTACTGATTGTGTTTCCAGTTCGGAAGATCTTGTACTTCAAAGGAATTCTGTAATTTTCTCATCAAGCCGGTGTCAAAATCAAACGTAATTTATTTTGAAGGTGTTCTAGGAGGAGGAACTTGGAAACTGGTTTCTGGCGCGGGTAACGGTCGCTCTCTGATACGACTACTAGGAGTACATGAGTTGCTAGAGTGTGGTTCTATGAACCTACGATTAGCTAATTTTCTTGCTTAGTTTCATTTTTCATTGTAGTTAAAAAATCAATTTTTTTGCATCTTTTTAATATTGTCTATTGATAGTCCATACACGTATGAAAATTTAATTAAGTCATAAATTAACAATTAACAGTAGTAGCGAAGTTTTTATCGGGGCAAAAACCGCAAAATGGAAACGTAATATATAATATTATTATATATGTACCAGCGTACTGTGTACGGAGAAGACGAAAAATCGGAAATTTTCTATTTTCTTCAATTTTAAATAAATTAGTATTATGAATGCAAGAGTAGAACACCCGCGTGTCAATTCGCAATACGTTTTGATGGCACGAGCTACCAACGTTTAGCGTTTTTTTGCGGCCCGGAAGCGAAGAATCCATCCATCCATCCTCCGTACAGTGTGCAACGCGAGAAACTCTGAAAAAGAAAAAATCCTACACGAGCGAATTTTAAATCTGCCCCTCTAGCATAGGCCAACGAGAAAATTTTGTCTACACGTTTTCTCGATGTTTGATGGCTTTTCTCTTCATATCTATTGACCCTAACATGACGTATATTTTTCTCGTGTAGATCTGTCGTCAAAATCTAGCGACATAATGTCAAAAAATGATTTTGACATTATGTCGTTATCGACAATATAACTACACACGAGAGTGAGATATCTCGAGGTTTTCTCGTTTGCGCATCTTAGGCCGGCTGATTCTGAAACCTCTAATGTCGCTTCGCTTTTGGATTTCTGACTCTCCAACAAGTTAAGGAATTAGGAGTGAGAATTGGGAACCTATTATATTCAGTTTCAGTATAATAGACGGATAGTCAAACTTAACCTTAATTTAATATTTTATCGTTTAATATTTCACCGTTTTTAAATTGGCTATAAAAGTGTACGTAAATAACATAGCGACGTGCGTGCGACTTAAACGACTCCTATATCAATATTATTGGACAACTCGCTTGGATATGAATATGGATGATTTTACATTTCGTTATTATAACGACTATAAGCCCCTCTTCATTACTGTTAAAATATCATTTCTCGTTCTTTGCGTTGTAAGACATGGTAATTTATTGATAAACGATTAGCTATTTAGACTAGTTTATGTTGGCCTAGTACGTATTAAAATTGCACAAGTGACATTTAATACAGTCATTAACAATGATGAAAAACTCAAAGCTCTATGTTACTGTTTAGTCTGCATCGAGCGCAGTCACGAACGTGCCGCGTCTTGTCTTACCTAAATAAATTGAAAATGACGTCGTGCGTGTTTCGAAAATGTACCAATTATGACTCGAAAGTAAACAAAACATATGGAATCTCTTACCACATGTCTTGATTGCAGTAAATACCTCGATTATTTACATTTTCAATAATTTTTTTGAACAATCTGGAAAAAATCGAATTTTCGTCATAGCTCAGGCGAAGAAAGAGACAGCGATACGATTCGATGTTTAAAAATAGAACTGTCTCTTTTATGTAAATGGTTTTTAGTATCTTTTATTTCATTTATCTGTCAAATTTGTCAATGTTTGCAATTTTGAATTTGAAAATTGTTCGGAAGAGATTCAAGCCGGAAAATAGTATGGACGTAACATATCTGTATAAGTAGAATTTCATTGGTTATTAATAAATACATCCCAAAATTATTAATAAATACAAAAAACAAAAGCCCAGCGACTCCGATGGCTCGGTTATGTTGCAAGAATGGGAGAGGATCGTGCCACTAAAATGGCGTTTCTTGGGCGTCCGATCGGGCGACGACCTGTCGGCCGTCCACGGTACCGGTGGCTAGATGTCGTAGAGTCGGACCTGCGAGATCTTCAAGTCACAGATTGGCAAGAAACTGCGCAAGACCGCGACAAATGGCGCAAACTCGTGTCGGAGGCCAAGATCCACTTCGCTGAGCCATCGTAGTAAGTAAGTAAGTAAAGAAATAGCATTGCCAGTTCGTGGCAACTACTGTTTATACGACCAATGTTTTCTATTCCAGTCTCTACTCTCTAAAATATAATCAGAACTCGACTTGCGCCGCGCCGCCTGCAAGGTCGCTAAGAAAAATGACTATTATAATATTTTATCATTCATATAAAGAGCATCAAATTCATACTAAGTCGGTAGCCGTAAATTCTCGCTAAACTGCTCGGCTGGAATTGCTGGAAAACTAGGTTATTGGACATTAAACTTTTATGAGTGTTATCAACAGATTTGTAGCATAATTACTCGTATATTGAAAGGTTGCTTTAAGATGCATAATGCCTGTGGACAATGATGGACTAACATTGCCACCATCATTGTGCTATGACTTATGAGCAACTCTCATGGGCAATCAAAGAACAGAGTTTGAACAACTGAAAGTAAGAAAGATGAGATTTTAAGAAAATCCAAAACTAGGTGTCACAAAAGTGGAACCTTTTAGAAGGTTCCGTACCCAAAGGGTAAAAAAAGTCCCATTTTAAGAACTTCGCTGTCTGTCCGTCTGTCTGTCTCCAGGGAATTTCACAAATAATACTTTAGATATTTCTGTTGCCGCTATAATAACAATTGTACCAAAAACAAAATTCCATCATTTTGTACTTGGCAGATTTTCTCAAGTCATTTTAAATATTTAATTGGAAGTAAAATAAAAGTTCGGAGTAAGTGCGAGATTTAATTGACTGAATCACCTATCACAAATTGAAATTTCTGGAGGATGAACTGGTTAGTCAAGGGTCAAAGGATATGATAGTATTACGCCAAGGGGAGATGATACACCATGTGTATGTTGTGTGTGTCATAATATATCTATGTACATATTATATAATATGTATTTACTATGTATCTATTTTTCTGTAATCTGTACATGTCATAGGCAGGGTTGATTGATTTAAATCATGATTTAAATCAGTGATTTAAATCAAGTGATTTTTTAAATTGAAATCAGTGATTTAAATCAAACTATACTTTTTCTATAAAAATCGTTTATTTAAAATAACAGTGTTATGGATCTCCTACTGTCGCACTGATCTCCATTATGTAACAAGTACGCTGGATAGATGATACCCAGCTGTTTTTTGTGCCTATTTGAAGCGGAATCAGCGCCCCCAAAATCGGGGAAAGAGAACTAAATCTGACGTAAACATGACGTTTAAGTCGCCATATTGGCGCTGATAGCAGTAGTGGGAGTACTTGGAACTAATACTAGTTTCTACCACCGTAGTGATTATATTCTCTTTGGTTTCTACAACTGAGTAGTTATGGAAGATCGTTTGAAAGTCACTTACTTAATATACATTCATTAACGTTACGCATATTAAAAGTGATTGTACCTAAAACGGTTAAAAATAAATTTAAAACAAATGAGGAAGGCTTATTTGAGTATTGTAATGTCATGCACATTTTTGATCTTGTTAAATTTGCAGTTTTAAATGAAGTTAATGACCCTACACTTTTAATAGAAAAAATAAGACCCAGCATTTTAAGACAAACCTGTAAAACAAAATTTGTTAAGCCAAACTGTAATAATTATTATGGAAGCAGAATGCTTAAGACATTAATGCCTTCATTAGTAGAAGAGCTGCCAGAAGACCTACAAAAGTTGTATCGGGACAAGTGTAAATATAGACGGCAACTTAAAAAACATCTATTGAGTAAACTCAACTAATGCGACCACATCTTGTCCAGATAAACTCTTTGTAGTTTTTGAGGCAAGATTTCTTGTATTCTGTTGTATCATTGTATACAATATTGAACAAAATAAATAAATAAATAAATAAAAATAGCGATTGAGCGGCCATTTGCAAGTTACGTCAGATTTAGTTCTCTTCCCCCGATTTTGGGGGCGCTGATTCCGCTTCAAATAGGCACAAAAAACAGCTGGGTATCATCTATCCAGCGTACTTGTTACATAATGGAGATCAGTGCGACAGTAGGCGAACGAATAAACGTTAATTCATTCGTTTGAGTATTGCTAGTACAAAAAAATGGTAGTTTTATTAAAAAGTTATTAGTTATTTAGTCAAACCCACGTATTCCGGTAAGAAATTAAATAAATCATGATTTAATTGATTTTTTTAAAAAAACCAAAAAAATCTGTCATAAACAAAACAATCATGATTTTTATCAACCCTGGTCATAAGTGAGGTAGGGTAGGGCTCGTCAGAACCGTGTCACTGTCGTGTTTACTATTCAGTATTTACCTTTTGGGCTCAAACCACTATCTAATAATATGTATTCTGTGCCGCTATTGGGTGGTTCCTAAATCCTAATTTAATATTAGTCGTATCGAGAGAAATCCATACTTCCATACATTACCTGTTTCACCACTTCCTGATAAGGTGCCGCATAGGCTATCCACAACTTAATTGACAGATGCTCTCTCTATCTGTCAAGTTAAGTTGTAGATAGCCTATCCGACGACCGACTCTTATTCTTATCAGGAAGTGGTGAAACAGGACCTATTATAAATATGCCAAAGTGACCTATTATAATTATACGTGGGAGAGCCATGTTTCGGCACGAATGGGCCGGCTCGACCGGAGAAATACCACGTTCTCACAGAAAACCGGCGTGAAACAACGCTTGCGCTGTGTTTCGCCGAGTGAGTGAGTTTACCGGAGGCCCAATCCCCTACCCTACTCCCTTCCCTACCCTCCTCTATTCCCTTCCCATCCCTACCCTCCCCTATGACCCTATTCCCTCTTAAAAGGCCGGCAACGCACCTGTAGCTCTTCTGATGCTGCGAGTGTCCATGGGCGACGGAAGTTGCTTTCCATCAGGTGACCCGTTTGCTCGTTTGCCCCCTATCATTAAAAAAAAAGTGCTATTAAAATGTTAATATTTTGCTTTGTTGTTTTTGTTTTAATTTTAACTAACAAGCGAACATAGGAAATAGCTTGTTACTTTCTACGTTGGCGTGTGTTTCGGATTACAAAGAGTGATACTATCACAATCTTCACGGTTTTGCGTGTTAAAAATACATTCAGTCTAACTTAACATGTTTCTGAAAATACTTCTACGACTTCTACGCAGGACGCGTAGAAAAACGCAATCTAAATATTATGTAATTTAAAAAACGCAGTTTTTATATTTAATGAAAACGAATTTAAATATTTCGTTCTCAACCTCAGCGGCATTCAATCGAATGTACCAGGAGAACAGCAACAGGTAATAAATACAACGGTCACTTTATTTCGCTATCAATCCCAAACTTGGAAGGTAACGCGCATTGTATGCATATTAGTCACAGTGTAGATCCACAGATAAAATTCACGATTTATATTTCTGTACTGAATTTCATTATTGTTAATGTTACAATAATATGTCACTTTTAACGTCTATTAAAGCATTTTAAGTTTCAATATGCGTTATTTTGTAGATAACTTTAATCTACGCCTTTAATTAAGGGAAGTGGAATAACGTTTATTCCACTATGGGTAGGCATGAGGAAAATTCTAACGTAGTATGTACTTATATTCTATTTTAGGAGACGAAATCTTGTACATAATAAATAATAATATATTTATCACATTCAGTATTTGATAGAGTTCTCGGCAACTGCTGCACACGGATTACAATGTTTTGTATGCATGAGGTTTTTCGGGATATAAAATGTTAAATGACCTATGTTTTGTTAATGGAAAGCTTTTTGAGATATTTATAGTTTATACTGTATATATTTTTAACCGACTTCAAAAAAGGAGGTTATCAATTCGACGCGTATGTAATATGTATGTAATATTTCCAGAATTGCTCAGTTTTTGCATAATATGTTAATATATATCAGCTTCTGAACAAATGTGCCAAATTTCAAAAGTGTATGTATTGTATGTTTTTATGTTTGTGCACGCATATATCCGGAACTACTAGTCCGATTTAAGTTGATGATTCTTTTTTAGGGTTCCGTACCTCAAAAGGAAAAAACGGAACCCTTATAGGATCACTTTGTTGTCCGTCTGTCCGTCCGTCCGTCTGTCAAGACCCTTTTTCTCAGGAACGCGTGGAGGTATGAAGCTGAAATTTATATCAATTACTCAGGTCTACTGTCCCTTGAAGCTGTGAAAAAATCAAACTTCTAAGCCAACGCAATCAAAAGATACAGCCGTTTATGCCGCAAATTTTCGACACTTGCAAGGGAATCAAAACCTACAGGGTGCTTCCCGTGAACTCAGAATCTTGAAATTTGGTACGAAGCAACGTCTTATAGCATAGATAAAGGAAAAATTACGAAAACCATAAATTTTTAGTTACATCACATAATATATATTTTTTTAATAATTTTAAACTTACTACCCATTTCCTCATAAACGCGTAGAGGTATTAAATTGAAATTCATACCAAATACTCAGGTCTATAATACCTTTAAGCTGTCGGAACCCTCGGTGCGCGAGTCCGACTCGCACTTGGCCGGTTTTTTTATTGTACCAGGGACTCTTCAGGGTTCAACTTAGGGAATACTGCAAGTTTCATCAAAATCGATTCAGTAGTTTTTGAGATATGGAATTTTAATTCTTAATTACGTACAATTTGAAGTCGGTTTTATATTTTTAAAGTACTAATTATTATCTACTCTATATGGTTCTCTTACCTAAGATATTGACTTCTCCATTGATATTCGATACTCTACTGACTACTCTCTAACGATGAACTTACTGAACGAAACAATTTTAAGCTAAGTAGAGATAAATATTACACTAAAATAACACATAGGCTACTTTGTACACTCTTCCGTGCGATATCGTTGCAGGCTAAGTCACAGGCAAAGTTTTTCGGCAAGGCTTAAGCAATATTTGGTAACTTGTTTCTCTCGAAGTTGACATGACAGCCAATTCTTTTATGTTGGCGAACAATGGGCGTGTGAGAGTGATAATCTCATACTCATTTGTTTCGCGCTGACGCGGACGCCTGCTGTGACGTCACGACTCGCGCTTGGCATAATGAGCTTTGTTCTCTACGTAATAGAGCCAGACTAATGAAAACACGACTATCGTAACTTTTTAAAATATTATAATTTTTTTTTAAGTATATGAAATAATGGGGCAAACGAGCAAACGGGTCACCTGATGGAAAACAACTTCCGTCGCCCATGGACACTCGCAGCATCAGAAGTGCTGCAGGTGCGTTGCCGGCCTTTTAAGAGGGAATAAGATAGGGGACGGTAGGGAAGGGAATAGGGAAGGTAGGGAAGGGAATAAAGGTAAACTCACTCACTCGGCAAAACACAGCGCAAGCGCTGTTTCACGCCGGTTTTCTGTGAGAACGTGGTATTTCTCCGGTCTAGCCGGCTCATTCGTGCATGGCAAGCAAGCAAGCATGGTACTCCCACGTATTATTAGTACTCGAGTGTTTCCTGCAACTTTGATCTTTGAAATTAGTTATTCGTGTTTTTGTAAAGCTCTTCTGTCCTTTCTTAGGAATTAGGATTAAAATTTTACACGTCATTCAACATAGTAAGAATTTGTATGTGTGCTTGAAATTGTAGAGATACCATGTTTCTGAATTTCAGAATAGAATTTCAGTTTCAGAATGTTGTATGTAAATGTAACATATGATAATAGAAACAAATATTAATTCTTTATTATTTAAATTTTAAAATAGCAAATATACATAGTCTGACCGACTTACAGAAGTCCCGGCTCGGAGTATGTCAAAAAGATTGGAGCGCAGCATTTTAGGTGTCAAAAGGATTGACCGTATTCGAAACACCGCTCTGCGCACCAAAACAAGAATTACAATGGATGTAGGTAGAAAAGCGGCTGGTCTAAAGTGCTGGGCAGGAGCCAGGGCACGTCGCGTCGCACATGCACCCGGACAGATGGGCGCGTCTAGGCCGTCTAGTAAGTAGTAACTACTAACTAGTTACGGAGTGGCTACCAAAAGGTCGGCGAAACAGAGGCAGACCCAAGAAAATGTGGCGCCACGAACTAGAGGATGTTGATAAAGAGTGGCCAAACATAGCAAAGGATAGAGACGTGTGGAAGGAAAGAGGGGAGGCCTTTGCCCAGCAGTGGGACACAAACGGCTAATTAGAATAGAAATCTTGAATTTTAGATTAGTATAGAAATAGTCTTGAATTTGAGTGTAAAATAAGTAACATCTTAAATTACATGATAATATACAAGTAACATATTGTATGATGTAGCGACATACGGACTGCGGACATACAGACCGACAGTTCCCATACAACGTGAGGCGCCGAATACAAATGAACATAGACTAAACAAAACTCCCATTGACCTGAGTCCGGAACGAATCACCTCCGCCACTTCACTTGTTATGCTCGCCTGGTACTTTGTTCTTGTTATTTTTTTTTTCGCCGGAGAATTTGGACGCCCACGATTTGAATGAAAGTTCGTTTGTTTGCACGTAGCAGCTCGGCTGCGCAGTCGTTCAATAGGCAAAATGCCGCGGCAGTACGAAAAACTGATTGAAGAAAAAAACAACTACAACTATAAATAACATTTAAATAATTTCAATGTAGTTGTAGTTGTTTTTTTTCGTTGTAACTGTAGTTGCTGTTGTTTGAGATTTTATACCAAAGTAGGGCAAAGTAGGGGGGTAGTAGATCAAAATAATATTATGTTGATTCATGATTTAAATTACTTTGTCGAATAAAACTTTTCATTTTTCCGGAATAAAACTGATATAGTTCCTTCTGTCATTTTCCCGGGACTCAAATTGTCAAAATTACACGAAAATCATCAAGCATGGCATTATACAAAACAAGATTTCGCCCGCAACCCTGGAGCTCCAAAACTCGTTTATCGCTCCTGAACCGTACATTTTTCCAGAATAAAAAGTATCCCATGTCCTTTCCTGCCACTCTTCAAAGTACCATTTTTCAGCAAAATCAGTTCAGCGGTTTGGGCGTGAAGAGGTAACAAACAGACAGACACACTTTCGTAGCAATATTAGTATGGACTATGAATATATTTTTTTTATCTTACTTTGCCATTATCTCAGTCAAAAAAGTAGTTGTAGAATGCGTGAGCGGGAACCTAAGCATATTCTGCAGAAACTTATACAGGGTGGTTACTGGTTAAGGACAAAACATACTAAAAGTCCTGTCCAATAAAAAAAAATTGAAACTTCTCTAAGTGGTCATGGAACAAAGTTGTACAAAGTTGAAACTCTCAAGTTTCAGCGGCCGATACTCCACTTAAGTTACACTCAAGTCTCAACTCTCAACTGTACGTGACAACTTTGTTACAACTGAACTTCACTTAGGTACCGAATGGAATTCATTGCTGAAGTAGTGTAGTAAGTGATGAAGAAGAACCTGTACAGGCTATTTAAACAAATTAGAATTACTCATACTTAAGCACAGATTAAAGAAGAATTAGTAGAGCACAGAGTAAAATATACTTTCCTTATAATTTAACGGTAAAATACTTATGTGGTAAAATATTATACACCCGACGCAATGACGCCCGCAATTCCGTCGCGCCGAAATTAGTTTACCGAGCGGGAACCGTACATTTTTCCGGGGTAAAAATTATCCTATGTCCTATCCCGGGACTGAAATTATCACCATACCTTTCAGCAAAATCGGTTTGGCAGTTTGGGCGTGAAGAGGCAATAGACAAACAGATAGACACACTTTCGCATTTATAATAATTAATATTGGTATTGATATTTTTTGCTACTTCTAGCGTCAGTACTCAGTAGTCACCTGTCACTCAAAGCCCGGTTTCTGAACTTGTTTACTTGAATTTAGACTTTAGCCACTAGCCCTTTTAATGAGCTAAGTCAGTTTCTCAATGCCATTGAAGCCTGTCAAGTTTTAGAAAACGGGAACTTAACAAAATAACCACAGAATTTCATTTTTATGAAATTTTGCGTCTTGATTCGCCGTTTGGGCTAATCTAACTAAGATTATGCAGCGTAACATTTAAATCTACTTCCTCTATAAATCTAAGAATTCCTGTGTAAAATGCTGGTATCGTGTTACGTGTACCCGGTGTACCACATACGTGTGTCCCAGATATTAATACAGGCTGTGGAATATTCGATGGTCTTTTTTGAGTATTCCGTGCTCGCTGAACCGAGAGCTGATATCTGAATTTTGCATACCGCATCAACGGTGCTCCTTTAAAATTTTCACCCCTCAAAACGTACACCCACCTTATGTCCAACGCTTTAAAGTTCGAATTCGCGTAGCAAATCACTTCGGGATGTAAACCAAACTTGGTGAAGTTACACGCCCAGCGGAATATTTGTGCGCCTTACGCCCTAGGTGTTAGAGTTGAAGTTAGCTGAGCAAGTGGTCGGTAGGATGTGTGTCCGCGCATGCGCCACGAACCCAACGCACCTGCGACCTGCGTCATTACCAGAAATGGTGTCTCGTCTCCTAACAAAAAAATATTTCTCTTCTCTTGTATAAATACGATAAACTACTACCTAGAAGACTTAAAAATACTATATTCTATAAATGCGAAAGTGTGTCTGTCTGTCTGTCTCTCTGTTACCTTTTCACGCCCAATTCCCAAACCACCAAAAAAAAACACGTTTTGTCTACATTTTCCATTGATGGCTTTCCATGATTTTGGCTCCTATTAGTCGCAGCGTGATGAGTGATGATATAATATAGCCTAAAACCTTCCTCGTCAAATGGACTATCCAACATAACAATATTTTTTTAATTTGAACCAGTAGTACAGTTTGTACTATTATCTATTAGCATAGTAAACGAATGCCCAAAATGAGGGTCTGCTTGGAAAAGTCGAAAGCAGAAATTTTAACTTTGGTACTTTGTTTAGAGTAGTTAGGAGATAAACATACTAAAAGATTTTCAAAAGTGTGCTTTTTAGGGTTTCGTACTCAAAGGGTAAAAACGGGACCCTATTACTGAGACTTTGATGTCTGTCCGTCTTCCTGACAGTCTGTCTGTCCATCTGTCTGTCAGTCTGTTTGTCCGTCTGTCTGTCCGTCGGTCTGTTCTTCTGTATGTCCGTCTGTCTGTCTCCAGGCTGTAACTCAAGAACGATAATAGCTAGAGAGTTGAAATAAACTAAAAACAAAATAAATTAAATATTTTAGGGGGGCTCTCATACAACAGACTTGATTTTTCTCAAAACGAACCTTTGCCTGATTTTTTCGTTTAATATCACTTTGGAGAAATTGCTTATAATTAGCAAAACTAGGCGCATGGTGCAATAATAAAGGCTGTTTTTTTTATTTCTTAGGAAAAATAAAACATCCTGTATTATTGCACCATTCGCTAGTATTGCTTATTATAAACAAATTCTCCAAGGTAACGATGTACGGTTAAATCCAGGAAAGGTTAGATTTTAAGGTTTTATTTTTTTCCCATACATTTCTTAAAAATATGAAACTATATACTAAAATACAGCACTTTCCTCAAGTTTGCCATATACGATTACTTTCCAGAAGTCATTCCTTACCAGCAACACTATAAATTGATGCAATAATATAGGGTGTTTTTATGTGATTTTTTCTTACCTTCTACCCTCATTAACTTTTTTCTCCCATGGTTTAGAGATTTTTCGTCATACAATAAAATGTTCAACTTTTCAAGCCCTTTCATTTGGTGTATGTTTCAAAGTGCTACATTACTTTGGACGATACTCCCCTCCTTCTTTAAAAATTATTTATTAATTATTTATTTTATTTAATTTTTATTTTTAATTATTAAAGTATAAATATAGCTAAGTATTTTGTGAACATTTCAGCCTCGATATCTATCATGGTATCACCTTATACCATGATAGATATCGAGAAAAAAATGCAAGAAAAATAAAGTTTGTTGTATGAGAGCCCCCCTAAAATATTTAATTTCTTTTGTTTTTAGTATTTATTGTTATAGCGGCAACAGAAATACATAATCTCTGAAAATTTCAACTCTCTAGCTATTATCGTTCTTGAGTTATAGCCGGAGACAGACAGACGGACAGACAGACGGACAAACAAACGAACAGACAGATGGACAGATAGACGGCAGGAAGACGGACAGACATTAAAGTCTCAGTATAGGGTCCCGTTTTTACGCTTGGGGTACGAAACCCTAAAAAAGACACTCGGCCAATTTTAGAAGCTCATAGCGAGGCAATGATGGGAGATAGATACAAAGTGTAAAGGACAAAGTTGTAGAGAATTTAATTAGCTTATATTGTGTAGTACAAGAGAATTTCGTACGAAGCACCGTTTATGATGAGTAAGCAAAAAAACAAAAAACGGGACCTTCTTTGCCCCCCCTCCATCGGGCTCACCTCGGAGGGGTCAGGACTTTTTGTATGTTTATCCTATAACTAGTCTAAACAAGGTACCAAAGTCAAAATTTCTGCTTTCGACTTTTCCAAGCAGAATCATTCGTTTACTAGGCTTTATTCTGTGCCTGTAGTTCCTGAGATTTGCGCGTACAAGCAAGTAAACTGACAAACTCTGCAGCTTTATAATATTATATATCTAGCTTTATAATATAATATTACATCTCAGATATTCCGATGAAGTTGTTTAAATTTGGAAAATGTTTTTTAAACTATTGTATTTTGAAAGTTTCGTCTCAGTAACAACTAACAGCCTACCTCTACCTAAGATAACGCCACATCAGTCTCATCTTATTAAATTACTAAATAGTTACTAAATAAGTCTGGTTGCAAAGTTCATTATAATGCTTTATATTTTAGATATCTTTATCTCAGGTTCTAAGAAATGGTAGGTACTAAAGACTGCCTCTCGTAGAGATCGTAAAACTCCATCGTAAAACCTAATGCTAAAAAACGTAAAGAAACGAACAACATTCACAGAATCTCGACGGCTCTAGATGGCTTGATAAGTTGAAACGTATTTCTTAGCCAATCTTCAATTTTAACAGAAAATGTTTGATTTTGATTGTACCTTTGATTGGAATCATTAAATCTTATTAGCCTTCGAAAATAATGGCACGATTTTGGGAAATCAAGCATAGATATTGTAAAGTATATTGTAGATTGAAGACCAGAAAATACAATACAATATAGGCTGCGTTTTGAAGCGTTCAGTTGGAGGATTTTGTTCGACTTGAAAGATATTGAACTGAAGTTTAAAACTATTACCGTATATATTATCTTAGTTGTTCACTTCATGGTGCTTAATCTAGGAAATCAAATTAAAAAAAAGTGTGGTTTCCGCGTGAATCGCGATGAATAAAGGACGCAACGGAGTAGCGGGTTGTATTACAAATGCGACTTCGTCCGCGGCAATAATATTGTAGTAGTTATATGTCTGTAGGCTGATATATCTCAAGCATCGCACTAGCTAGAAAGTTGAAATTACAAAATATGTATGAAGAAATTATAAGTGGGAGAGCCATGCTTCGGCACCAATGGGCCGGCTCGACCAGATAAATACCACGTTCTCACAGAAAACCGGCGTGAAACAGCGCTTGCGCTGTGTTTCGCCGAGTGAGTGAGTTTACCGGAGGCCCAATCCCCTGACCCCTACCCTATTCCCTTCCCTACCCTCAACTATTCCCTTCCCTTCCCTACCCTCCCCTATTACCCTATTCCCTCTTAAAAGGCCGGCAACGCACTTGCAGCTCTTCTGATGCTGCGAGTGTCCATGGGCGACGGAAGTTGCTTTCCATCAGGTGACCCGTTTGCTCGTTTGCCCCCTTATTTCATTAAAAAAGAAATATGTACATTGTACATTCATAATTATGCATGTAGTAAAAAACGGTTCTTTCAATATTACAAACAGACACTCCAATTATATATTTATACGAGCTTTTGCCCGCGGCTTCGCCCGCGTTAGGAAGTATTATATACAAACTTTCATCCCCTATTTTAACCCCTTAGGGGTAGAATTGATTAAAATCCTTTCTTAGCGAATGCCTACGTCATAACATCTTGGCACCTGCATGCCAAATTTCAGCCCGATCCGTCCAGTGGTTTGGGCTGTGCGTTGATAGATCACTATGTCAATCAGTCAGTCACCTTATATATATTAAATTTGATACTTACGGACAAAATAACAAAATTGTAGGACGGGCAATAAAACTTTAATTTAATAATTTTACATTGCATTATTTAGTATTTACTAATTGGTTATTTTACGCGTAAAAAGAGCGGCCACTAGATTGACTGCACGCTTAAGTCCCTAGAAAGAACATCTAGGATAGTTTTTGTTGTGGTAAAATGTACCGTTCCCGCGCCATAATCTAATTTCGACGTAACAATTAACTAAGTTGTTAGCAACGTCTAGGAAATAAACGTGATTCGAGCTAGTGAATTTCCACGAAGTTCGTTTAAAATTGGTCACGAGTTGGAAAATTTGATCACGTGCACTTTTAATAGGGATTCCGTTTGTTAGGCTTTTTGTATAAGTTGGCTCAATTAGTTATTTTAGAATTTATCCAAATTAAGAACCAATAATTACGTGATATAACTACTAGAAGTAAGGCGCGACTCCGTCTGTCCTTTTAAATAAATTCATCGGAAATCTTACATCTTCCCGCATAAAAAGTAGCGTACCTATATCCCCGTGGTCTGTGCTGTGTATGTGCAAAATTACATAAAAATCGGTACAGTAGTTCGTGAGAATAGGGCGTTCAGATAAACTCTTAAGCCACTTTATAATTTAAATAGAGTTTTTGCTACAATGTTATTTTCACGATGGATGAATATACATATGTCGTTGGTTTGACACCTACGAATAATAAAAACTATTTGACACACAATAGGGCTACAAATATAGCATGAATAAGTAGAATTGAGATACCATGAGGGAAATTACTTCAAAGGTCAATAACGGACCTACGCTATTTGGTCGGGTTATGTCAAGTCACTGTTAGTCCTGACTCCTGATTTATGGACTAGGCTTGACACACCCGACCAAATGACGTACGTCGTAGGCCATCAGCCTACCATACTAAAATATTATGGCTGGATGAGCGGTTTCAATGTTTCACGTTTCATTCGTCGCTTCTTGCTATATCTTTACAACATTAGGAGCAAGATAAATAGCATCATTAGGATGCTGCGACTGGTCATGTTTTTGTCTCCTCGAAATTCTTGTGTCCCTGGTCCATTGTTTAACATATTCTATTTCTTCTTTTATGGACGTGCCAAAATTTTATTAGCAGGCATTTGCGAATGCTGCCTTATTTGGAAAATGACAGTTTGTAGACAGCCAATGCGCAATCAGTATTGAATCCTGATAGATCCTCTTTAGTAATGTTGGACCAATGCATATGTCGCAGCCGACTGGTTTAAATAGCCGTTCAATCAAACAGCTAGCCCTTTGACTGAACAACGCCATTCAATCACGCGGCTATACGTCGTTTAGCCGACTTGTTGACTACAACGTTAGCTTAATATTATGTAATTTGGGAGAATAGGAAAACTGTTTGTATTTTTTTGAAAGATTATTCTCGGATTAAGTTTAAGGGGTGACCAAAAGTTTAATGCAATAAGTAAAAATAAAAAAATCTTAGGCGTGTTTTGTGACGGTCGCCGGCTGCTGCCGCAGCAGTCACAGTTTTAACCTAACCTACTTTTGTACTTTCTGGATTGTGTTTGTATTTGTTTTGGCGTGGGGCTGCGCCCCCCGAGCCCCCCTTTTATTTGACGACGGTCGCCGGCTGCTGCCGCAGCACGCTCGCTGCGCTCGCTCGGCTCCCTCTATGTTGTGGTCTAAGTTCTAACCTAACCTAACCAACTTTTGGACTTTCTGGATTGTGTTTGTTTTTGTTTTGAGGGCTGTGCCTCCCGAACCCCCCTTTCGGGGGGGCTGCGTCCATCCATTTCATAATCCCGTAATTTCTCCTCGAATATTTGTTGAAATTTTGATTCACTCGTATGTGCCTTCACAGTTTTTGTCTCTTTAATAACACTTGTAACTTTTATTAACTACTTTATTTCCGAAAAACAACCACAAACACCAACAAACACCTGCTAGTTGACGCCATATTGTAAACTAGCTGTTGCCCGCGACTTCGTCCGCGTGGACTTCAGTTTATAGCGCGCGATGTCAACAAAATTGGTGTCAAAAGCTTTTATAAAAAAAACCCTGGTACCCCTTAAATCAAAACAGCTGTGCAGTATGCACATAATATTTCATTTTTTAAAATTAAACTTTATATTTTATGCCAAATTTTAAAGCTTATTTAGCCCCCCAATTACACAACTTTACCCATAAACTATTTATCATTAATAGGTTTAAGTTTATGTCACTGTATATAATATAAAGTACTGACTTATTAAATAACGTAAAAAAGAAATAACAATCGAAAAAAAATCGGAACTCGTACGTATGATGATACCACCTCTTATAGAAAGATGTTGGGCAAGCGTTAGCGCGATGTAAGAGACGCACGGCGCCATCTAGTATGATTTTTTGGAACTAACTTAATTTGAACAAATTTTCGTATTTTCACCCCCTTACAACCCTTTTTTCCAGTAAAAAAGTAGCCTATGTCCTTTCTCAGGCTTTAGACTATCTGTATACAAAATTTCATTACAATCGGTTCGGTAGTTTTGGCGTGAAAGCGAGACAGACAGACAGAGATACTTTCGCATTTATAATATTAGTATAGATTAGTATAGATAAAACGCACCTAGCGCCGTAGCGGTGCGCGCTGAACAACTTCAATTAGACGGCGGCTTTTGAATCAGCGGTAGTGTTGAACGTTTTGAGCGACTAAAATATTCAATATAAAAGCTAGACGTGTGATTGAATGCCGTTGTTCAGTCAAAGGGCTAACTGTTTGATTGAACGGCTATTTAAGCCAGTCGGCTGCGACACATATATAATTACGAACGTGTGATGCAGGCAGCAGGGCATTATATCCAGACGGATACATAACCTGACCAAATAACGGATCATCTAAGACATGCCCACGATCGTTGTCAATAATTGTGCTTGCTATATTATATCTAAACAGCTTCGCAATCATGGTAAGTAACCATGGTTCAACGTAGAGACTAGAGATGGATCTTTAGGTAATATTCAGATTCCAGATATTATTTTAATTACTCACTATTTTTAAGTAAATCGACCGCTTTTTGGATTTAGAAATCAAATAATTAGCGAAGACCTAGGAAAGACTTATTTGTGGCTAGAAACGATAATAAATAATTATAATAATATTGTGAAATAGTCGAGAGCATATTCATAATGTTGACTCAATTATCATTCCGTAATTATTATCCCACGTATATTGGATTTTTATGGGTCTCTACCACATGTAATTTTCAACTCTGTTCCCAAGCAATAGGGGTCACAATAGCTTGTCATAGAGTTAGCTTGTTATTATGTATCGTAGTTTTGAACTCTATGCCGTTCTAATAATGGTCACAATGGCGTGTACAGTCGGGAGTAAAATATGGCGAACAGGTGTCGCCGCGGGGCACGTGAATTAGTGTAATATCTGCATGAGATTACTGTAAAGCCGACTCTACATAATTTAATACATCAGTAGATTGTATAGTGTGAACTCAGCCTTACAGTTTTTTCTTAATTTTAGGCTGGCGGGCATACACACGTTTTCCTTTTTCGATTTCCTAATGTGGAATTACGATTTGGAATTCCGTGAGACTAGCACAAAAGTTCGGTTTTCTACATGGTCTAAGAGCCGGTGGGAGGTCGACCTTCACCGATCTGATAACCAGATGAGACATATTTTTTAACAAATATAATTTATAAACAAATATGTCTATAATTACTTGCCTATCTAAAAGTGCTCATGGCTATTTTTATTAATTAAATTAACTTAAATGATTTTTTTTTTCATCACTTTTATTCTTTTGATAACCAAATAAATTTTATTTCACTGTTAGTTTTTAACACACAGAATATGCCTCAGTAGGCTTGCCTACTCATTTCTGTGTATGGCTACCTGGCAAGCCGATGTGAACACTGAACAGGTCAATAAAGGTAACTCCATCGTTCTGCTAACTTATCGAAAGTTATATCAAATTTTAGATTATTTTATTACAAAATCAGTCATATAGACTTGCCTGCAAAAATCATACTTAAAGTACTGTTGCCTAGCTAAAAACTTAAAAAAAAATAGCCAAGAGCACTTTTAGATAGGCAAGTAATTATAGGCATATTTGTTTAGAAATTATATTTGATAAAAAATATGTCTCATCTGGTTATAAGATCGGTGAAGGTCGACCTCCCACGGTCTCCTCTACTAACACGCGCGAAGTGCGAACGCGCCGGCTTGCAACCAGGCGCGGTCGCAGCCTGAAATTTGGGGGGGCACTGGCACTCAGTAGTCACCACACAATTTTTTTTATCTGAGCCTTCGGACGGTTCTGGGTTTTATTTTATTTTCAATTTTACCTTAGATTTGGGGGGGGGGGGTCATGTCCCCTGTGACCCCCCCTTCGGACCGCGCCCGCTTGCAACTGAAACGTTTCGTTCCTTTCAAAAAAGCGAACGTGTCCGCCAATTTATGTATTTTCTACTGATTACTAGCTAGGGAGTGATATCTCGTTCTCGCGAGATCTCGGCCTTTCTTGTCGAGATTGATCTCGGACGAAAAAAAGGCGAGATCTCGCGAGTTTGACGAGATTGCACTTGAGCATAAAAACGTCTTATTTGAAGCGCGGACTGACACTGGCGGAGTTGCGATCACGGAGTCAAAACAAAGAGGAGCTGGCCTAAGCAATTACTGTGCACTGTGATTCTCAACCAGGTCCTGAATTTTGACTTCTCGTTGTTTTGTTTGTTTTAAAAGAACTATTTTATTACTAAAGGATATTTTGTGTTTGATAGTGCGCTTTTATAATTCTGGACGTCACGTTATCGTGGACTTCCACGATAAAACGTTGGGTGTACGTTAAATGCTCTTTTGTTTGATTTACGCACCACGGATGTTTTGTGCGGTTCAGACTTCAGAAGTGTAAGCGTTGTGTCCTCTAACGTGCACGTTAAAAAGTTATCGTTGACGGAAATTTAAAAGCGTCTCCATATATTTCCATACATTTTACTTCTGAAAATGAATGTTAATCTTATATTTACTGATAATATTTATTACTTTTTTTTCGTAATTTATTCAAATATTGTGATTATTTGCAAAAAAAACCTATCAAACTGCTAATCTCGCGAGATCTCGAAATTGGCGAGATCTCGCGGTATTGTATTCATAAACTCGCGG
The DNA here is from genome assembly GCF_905147365.1 of Aricia agestis. Lineage (NCBI taxonomy): Eukaryota > Metazoa > Arthropoda > Insecta > Lepidoptera > Lycaenidae > Aricia > Aricia agestis. Next base: position 1,197,608 of record NC_056417.1, read on the forward strand.
GATCTCGCTTGAGCCCCAATCTCGCGAGATTTGTATTCCCTATTTACGAATACCGAAAACGTGTGTAATGTGTTTGCGCTCGCTGTGAAACGAGGTGCAGCTCTTTTTTTTTTTTAATGAAATAAGGGGGCAAACGAGCAAACGGGTCACCTGATGGAAAGCAACTTCCGTCGCCCATGGACACTCGCAGCATCAGAAGAGCTGCAGGTGTGTTGCCGGCCTTTTAAGAGGGAATAGGGTAATAGGGGAGGGTAGGGATGGGAAGGGAATTTGGGAAGGTAGGGAAGGGAATAGGGTAGGGGATTGGGCCTCCGGTAAACTCACTCACTCGGCGAAACACAGCGCTAGCGCTGTTTTACGCCGGTTTTCTGTGAGAACGTGGTATTTCTCCGGTCGAGCCGGCCCATTCATGCCGAAGCATGGCTCTCCCACGTATAAAAGCTCGAACTCATAATTATTGATGCTTTAAAACGTTCATCTTCTTGTGTAAAGAACGTTCAGTTTAATAACTATCAGGAATGTTTTGTTACTAGCGTCTCTGTAAAACCACAGAATAGATAACAGTACAAGGTAAAACTGACTCCATAATACATAGATTAGAGGAATTTCTGGATCTTACTCGCCAAAAAAGTAGCCTTTCTAATATTATGCTTCCCCTTTTTAGTTTTTGTTGAACCCACGCCACGAAAATCGTTGCATTTTACCACTAATTTGCGTGCTAGATAAATGACAACTTAATTTTAATGTTTACTTTACTCCAGACTAGATGACCCGGTGAACTTCGTATTACTTCGAAAAATAAACATTTTTAGTATTTTACTCGCATTTTTTTCATGTTTCCCTACCTTCCGTGGACTTCAACGACTATTTCAAGACTAAAATTAGCCAAATCGGTTAATACGTTCTCGATTTTTTGCGTGACTAACAAAATTGAAAATTAATATTTATTTTCTGTGAAACTCGTCAATAAATTTTTAAGTTAAACCATTAAATAAACCTGTAAAGGACTTACAGCCACAATAATACGTCTAGGCATATAATTGCCTCAACTCGTAGCGTAAGATGAGTTTAAATCCTTAACATAAGTCAGGTAAAGGCTAGAGATATTTGTAGTAATTAATGACAGCTCTAACCTCGATTTACTGTAACTGACGGTTAACTTTCAAACGACCGTGGCCGATTAAACGATGGTTTATTTATCGCTTGTTTACTAAACTGTAGGGGTGGGCTTGGTGACTTGCGTGTTGTTTGCTTATTGACATTTCATATTTTTGTTTGATTAAGTTAGTTAGTTCAATAATTAATATACACTTTTCTTGCACTAATTCCACTTTATCATAATACTAGCTGTCCCGGTGAACTTCGTGTCACTTTAAAACCTTCCCTGGACTTCAAGGATTATTTTAAGACTAAAATTAGCAGGATCGGTTCAGCCGTTATCGAGTTATAGCGTTACAGACACATTTGGAAATCCATTTTTATATATATAGATAGCGTAACCAAAATCAGACAAATATAAGTTAGATTCGGTTACGAAAAGATTCCGTACAAAATAAAACTTTGCAAGAACGCTGCTGTTATGAAATAGAAACATAATAAATAGTAAATAACATTTGAGAGGTTACAATTTCTCAAATGTTGCCTTCAAAATAGATTTTGCTCGCTATTTCGTTCGCGCTGAAAATAGGGTGAAGCCAAACGAGCGTAAGTTGTGAGTCGCAGAATTTCGGCTGGCAGAAATTCTGCTGCATTCAGTTTCATACAAAAGTCCTGTTTGATTCACACGAGCGTAATTTTGTGAGTCATGAATAATGATATTTTAATAATAATAATAATATACTTTATTGCATAATGCATTCCACAAAAGATATTTACGCGGCCGAAATTCTGTACATTTCCGAAATAAAAACTATTTTTCTTAACTTTCGACTATCTTATAACATCCGTATTTCACATTATAATTTATAAATGCGAAGTGTGTTTGTCTCTCTGTCTCTCTGTTATCTCTTCATATCCAAACTGCTGAACCGATTTTGCCGAAATTTGGTATGGAGATACTTTGAGTCCCGGGAAAGGGCATAGGATTCTTTTTATCCCGGAGAAGTGTACCGTTCCGTGGCGATAAACAAATTTTGGCGCAGCAAAGTTGCAGGCGTCAACTTGACTTAAGACCAGGTTCACTTTAAGTCTTGTTAAATTAACTAGTTTTAAATGTTATACTTAACAACATTTGACGAAGTTCTCCATTTACGAAATCGACACTCCCGGGACCGTTACCCGGGACTTTCGGCTTATCCCGTAATCCGGGATAGACATTACTCATCGGTCAAACGCTCCCGAGGGACCGGAATGGATGGTCTTCTGTCTCACTCGCACGGTGTACGTCTTAGTACTTTCTCCGTTTCGTTTTTACGTGTGGGAAATGATAGATGATAAAGTTAGTCATACATCTACTGCACTAATTACCCCTTCATGCTCAAACCACTGAATCGATTCTGGAGAAATTTGGTAATGCATTAATTGCCGGGAAAGGATATAGGACTGTTTATAACCTGAAAAAATTCCGGTTCCTGACACGCGATTAACATCAGCTAGTAAGTATATGTAGTTCAAAGTATTAAACATTGAGTAGCTTAATTTAAGATTTGAAATAAAGAATACGAAAATTTTTTAGGTAGCAAAGAAATTCCTAAGAAATTGAAAACCTGTTTACTTCGAGATGATTGAAATTCTTGTAATTTCAATACACATGTAAGCCACAGATATCAATTACTGAACCCGCGACCGCAAACTACCAATTTACCACCGAGCCGGTGCAGCCCAAGTGCAGCCTTCCGGGTAACCGCCTTGCGCTCCATGTTAGCCTGGTACAATTCCAAGCACCGGATATGGCGGAAAACTTTACTTGGCAATAAGAAAGAAACTTACTGCAAATATTGAAATGAAAATACAGGGAAAGGTTCTTTGGATTTATAAAACCATGTTGGTAATGGACAATAGTCCTCGGGATTGATCGGGATGAAACAATCGAAAATCGTAGACGAAGTCAGTTAAAAATAAAAAAGTGTTTTGGAGTTCATACTTCCTAAGTCCTAACGATATTGTTGAAAAACTACAATGGAAGTTGAAATTAGAAGTCATGCTGCCAGTCTTAACCTAGTCTTCTAACTAGCTAACGTAACTTAACCCAACATAAAGTATCCCTTAGGGTGGCCGGTGGTGTGTGTGAGGTGTCTTCAGACTATAAGCACGTATAAGGCTTGTCTTTCACTAAAGGCCAAGCCAAAGTTGCGGGCTGCGTCTAGAACTAAATAACCCGTGATCCTTTTAGAATTGCCAAATTATGAAATAGAAGTTACGGTCATGGATGAATAACTATGATTGTCACTTATGTTTTGCGAAACTGTCTTATTAATGCCCAATAAAGCAATAATGGACAATTATAAATGAATAGGCCCTTTTCTACATGTTCGTAATCGCTTGTCCATCATGGTCTCACATGAAATAATGGCATCAACGCGTTAGGTGTGATGATTACGGCATCAAATTCAGCTCAGCATTACAAGTTTCTCAAACAATACGGTGCAAGTTCCACGAACTGTTGCCTCACCACCATTGTGTAGGTGCAACACTATGTAATAAGTAATTATGGAGTATGGATCTGTTCAGAAGTTTTGATGCATTTTTATCTAAATGTACTTAATGAAATTAATAGGTACTCAATTTGGACCGGCCAATTTTGTTTGGGAACAAATATTAATGACCACCAAAAAATGCACTGATACCCTAAACTTGTTTACCAAAAAAAAATAATTAACACCAAAAAAATAAAGTCTAAAATTGCAATACTACCAGCTATTTTAGTCATGACAACACTTCAAATTGTAATCGAACACCAAATGTAGTAAATGATCACCAAATAAAGTAAATGATCACCAAATATAGTAAATGATCACGAAATATTGTAAATGATCACCAAATATAGTAAATGATCACTAAATATAGTAAATGATCACCAAATATAGTAAATGATCACCAAATCCTTGTGAGCAAATCAATGCGATATTTGTCTCCAAATAAATCACTACGATTGACAAAACATGTAAGTTAATACATTATATTATTAACAAAATAGTCAGCCAAGTGTGAGTCGGACATGGAGGGTTTCGTACCGTTATAGAACAAAATTAGACCTAAAGTTGTGTTTTTGTATGGGAGCCCCTTTTAAATTTTATTATTATTATTACCTAATTATTGAAGTCATCATAATATAATCAAATCAAAGGCCTTTGCGAAAACATCAACGTGCCTACCGGTTGCCATTATTGATATCGAGCAAAAAGGCCAAAAAAATAACGTTTTGTATGGGAGCCCCCCTTAAATAATAATTTTATTTTATTTTAGTACTTGTTGTTATAGCGGCAACAGATATACACAATCTGTGAAATTTTTAGAAGTCTAGCTGGAGCGGTTCTTGAGATACAGCCTAGGCCCTAGAGAAAGACAGACGGACGGACGGACGGACAGACATCGAAGTCTCAGTAATAGAGTCCCGTTTTTAGGGTTCCGTATCGAAAGGGTACAAACGGGACTCTTTTACTAAGACTTCGATGTCTGTCTGTTCATCTATATGTCTTCTCTTTAATAGGATATTGGCTAAATAAAAATATATTTGGTTATAATTTTACATTTTTGCATATAATTAGGATAGCGAGATAATAAATCTTTGGTGATCATTTTACATTAAAATGCTAGTGTAATGTTGGTGATCATTTACTAATTTCGGTTATCATTTTACTTTAAAATGCTAGTATAATGTTGGTGATCATTTACTAATTTTGGTTATCATTTTACTTTAAAATGCTAGTATAATGTTGGTGATCATTTACTAATTTTGGTTATCATTTTACTTTAAAATGCTAGTATAATGTTGGTAATCATTTACTAATTTTGGTTATCATTTTACTTTAAAATGCTAGTATAATGTTGGTGATCATTTACTAATTTTGGTTATCATTTTACTTTAAAATGCTAGTATAATGTTGGTGATCATTTATTAATTTTGGTTATCATTTTACTTTAAAATGCTAGTATAATGTTGGTGATCATTTACTAATTTTGGTTATCATTTTACTTTAAAATGCTAGTATAATGTTGGTGATCATTTATTAATTTTGATTATCATTTTACTTTAAAATGCTAGTATAATGTTGGTGATCATTTACTAATTTTGGTGATCATTTACTTATTTTGGTGATCATTTACTGTTTTTGGTTTTAAGATGTTAAATCTTTGGTTATCATTTTACATTAAAATGGTGGTCTGTATTTTGGTGCTCTTTTACAATTTTTGTCTGTGAAATGTTACTATTTCTGGTGATCAGTTAATTATAAGCCATTTTGTTTCTCTTATAATTCTAACTAAGTACGCATTAGCACGCCTTTAAAGAGCCGGCGGCGACGCCGACGTAGAATCCGAATAAGTGACATTCAGTCTTCAGATAAAATATGCTGTGTCTTCGATTCTAATGAATCCATTCTGTTTCAGGTAATCGAGCATGAATGCAGTAATTCGGTATATTAAGTAAGATTACTCTGGAATCTACATAGATTCCAGTTTTTTATGGAATAGATGATAGAGCAGACACATGTTCGGCTGATGGTAAGCGATTGCTGCCGCCTGAATCACAAGTTGCGAACTTTAAAAACACTTGTAAATCTGATGATGTCGCGTCGTATAAATAGTATCAATGTGGCTTAATACTAGCTGTTGCCCGCAACTTCGTCTAAAATAATATGTACATGTAAGGGTCAATTGTGTGAGACGCCTTCTTTGCACATCTGTCAAATCCATACAAAAATAGAAATGCATCTACGCGTCGCGTCGCGGTCTGAATTGCCCCCGTTGCGTCGACGCACCGTGAGTCGTGAGTCGTGACGCATCGCACCAACGAAACAACGTTGCGGCGGCACCACACAACAATCAGAACCACACAAAGCAACCATCAAGTCATAAATAAGCAGCGAGAGCGGAACTTCCCGGAACCGCTGGACCTTGGACGGACAGACAGACATAATATAAATACACAATCTTAATGTCACTGCCATTAAAACGAGTGGTTTTATTAGGTAGGTATTTCAGTTGTAATATTTTTTAATAAGTTTTGTTAGGAAGAGGCTAGATTTTGCTTTGGCGATCATAAAGTATTTAGTGCACCTAATTTTAATTACAGTTTTCATTAAAACCTCGAAAGTCGGAGTTTATAGTTAAAAAAAATTGTAACATTTTATGCAATATATTATAGCTGTGCTTTCTATTGTGGAATAGAATGAAAAATAAGCTGGGAAATAAGTCAAATTGTATTCCATAGATTAGACAATTCGATAGCAAAAAAATGTATGAGTATTTTATTTTACGCAATCGTTAAAAGGCATCGCAAAAAGACACGTAGGCGTAGCTTACGATGCACTACACCCAATCACAATAATCAATATTATTATAAGAATATCTAATATTGGAGTCGTAATTATCGAATGTAACGTTACTCAGTACCCAGGACTATAAACTAAAACCTTGAAAGTACAAGTCATTGCGCACTAGAATTTAGTAATTTAGCTTTTAAAAATAACAAAGTAAAAGAGTTTTTCAAAGTAGCAATATGAAGAGCAGCTTGTCAGAGAATAAAATTCAAACTAATATTGACTCGCCAAGGTTTGTCCAGCTGTTGAGTAACTATAAAATGTACCGTAATCCGTATGCTAAACACTGTTTACTCAAATTACTATGCAATTCGTCTTAATTTTTAGAGGCTAGTAAAGTGAGAGAAACTCAGAGTGGTCATAGTTAGTTTTAATAGTGTAAATGTGACGTGGGCGAGCCATGCTTCGGCACGAATGGACCGGCTCGACCGGAGAAATACCACGGGTTCACAGAAAACCGGCGTGAAACAGCATTTTGTATCCAGTGGGGTCCCGTTTTTACCCTTTGGGTACGGAACCCTAAAAATAGATTATTTTTCCTAGTTCTCATCTTATAAAGATTAAAAGATAGCAGAAAAAGTTACGAAAGAAATTGGAAATTCTAACTCTATCTGACAAAACTTACATAATTTCGTATTAACCAACTTAGTCTGTATCATAAAGTTAATATATACCTAGCGGAATAGAGAAACAAAGGCCTGAGCAAGAGAGATGTCACTATCAGTTTCAGTAACACTGCGTGGTAAAAAGCGACGTGTGATACATGACAGCAGCACTCTTTTTTTGACGTTCAGTCGGCACGTGCCGCACGTTGACAATTTAATCTCATAGAAATCATGTTCAATCATGCTTGTGTAAGTGTTAACGTACACATATTTTTACACACAGATGAAACCAATTTCGGTTTCTATATATTATGTGGTTTCGTTTGACAGCTCGATATTGTTGCTCTATTCCGCTAGTTATATTAACTTTATGGTATGTATAAAATAGGTCCTTGCGTTAGATTATGATTTACTTTTTGGCAAAAAATTATCATGCCTTCTCTTATGACTTTAAATATTATGAACACGAAAAACGTAAAAACTAAAGACATAACACGATATACGACTAAGGGTTGATTCAGACCGCAACGCGACGCGTAGATGCATTTCTAAATTAGTATGGATTTGACAGATTTCAATCGCGTGAGACGTCATGAAAAACTGTCAAATCCATACAAATTTAGAAATGCATCTACGCGTCACGTTGCGGTCTGAATTGACCCTAAGGGTCAAGGGTCAATTCAGACCGCAACTTGACGCGTAGATGCATTTCTAAATTAGTATGGATTTGACAGATTCGCAAGACGTCTCACGCTGAAGACATCTGTCAAATCCATACAAATTTAGGTCGCGTCGCGTCGCGCCTCGCCTCGTCACGTTGCGGTCTGAATTGACCCTTACTTTAACCAACGCTGCGGTTTCTCATACCATCTTCAGAATATGTTAATAATATTACCTTTCCCATCAAATAAATGCTTCAAGGAACCCTAAAACTGTGTACAGCCGACAACGTAGCATTCAAAGGTTTAAAGATCTGAGTCAGCGCCTGGTCGTGCGTGACACGCTTGACTCACGACATACTAAAATATGTATGTGTATGTTATGTAACGTTTCCTTAAGCGTTCACATCCTAAAGTACTAGGGTCGCATACGCCGGAGATGGTTAAAAATAGACGTTGAGTAGACGGCCACAGAATAGATAATAGTACAAGTAGCCAGGCCAGCATTAATCGATTAAGGTAAATCCAGTACTAAAACTTAGTTTAATTAGTACTCTCAATTATTATTCTGTTTTTATTAATGCAATGTTAATGCCGCCTCGTTTTTGTTGTAGTAACTTTCCTAAAGAACAGAAAAAAATATACCTAATTAATTTTCATTTTCGTCTGACAACCGATTTTGGAAGTTTTTAACCAATCATAATTCAGAACGTTTTTGACGTTGGTTTGACATTTACATAATGAAAATACCATTTTGAGCTTTCATCGAAAACGTATCGGATCGAACAAGGAACGAAACAGTATTAATGTTGTATAATTGTATTTCAATCCAGCTCCTGCAGGTATCGGAATTCACTTGCAAATTGCAGTTCGTCCCTCAGAATTAGTTTGGTACCCTATATTGCTCGTTCATCCCCCAGTAACCAGACAGATACATGGTCCGATCAAATATGTACACCTGATTTTAGACTCGGCGCTAACTAGGAATTTTGGTGTTTTGCCATATGCCATGTGTGGGGATTTATTGAAAACGTAGAAATACTTAAATACCTAGACTTGCATGTGCCAGAGTCGATTATTAGAAGACAAATAAAATTGTGGTCGACGGAGACATATTTTCTTTAAGTAAATCCTTAGTTTGAGCCTTTCTTTAAAGTTAACTCTATCTGAAGTAACTCTGTAGTAGTTTAGAATTGACGGTAAATCGGTGATGCAATCTTAAAATTATTGTACGTAACCGAATGTTGAAAGCGGCGGATGCTAGTCTCTTAGTCTGATATAACTACATCTATAGCTAGTCTTTACAATCTTAGTAATTGCTAAGAAAATTTCTAGCCTACGTTGATACTTGAAAGCGTGGTCACAGATAACTATTAGTTATAATATGGTAACCATAAAATAATCTTATATCTTTAACGATTTTCATGAAATTTAGTATATAGGGGGTTTCGGGGGCGATAAATCGATCTAGCTAGGAATCATTTTTAGAAAATATCATTTTATTCATGTTTTATCGAATACCGAGCAAAGCTCGGTCAAATAGCTAGTTATTATTTAAAGATCATTGTAACCAATTTCTTGGAAATAAAGACTTACTTACTTACAATTACATACTTCCATGCTATTCTATATGTCTGTCACTACTACGAAGCCGCTGAAGTGATTTTTATTAAATTCGGTAGCCATTCGGTAGGTATGATTTTTGAGTTTCTGGCATCTTCCCTTTTCTGACTTGACTGTGTTCCACTAGCACTATTTATTTGTGTTATAAAAACATACAAATATAAAAAATATTCTACTATAACTTAGAACTTGGATAATCTATATTTTAGTAAACTGTGGTAAGTATTACTTTTAAAGTATCGGCACCGTCAAATAACATTGTAATTTGTAACGCGTTGGCAGTTGGCACTCTACATTCTACTATACGTATACTGACGACACTACAAGCTAGTGCTTACTAACATCTTGTGCACTATAGTCATAAAAGGCATAGACTAAGATCAAAAGGAAAATACAAGAATTAAGTGCACACGTAGAAGTGGGCCCCGGGGCCTTAGCCACATCGCGGGGCACTGCTGGGGCACTGCCGGGGGCACTCCGGTGACAGGTGAGCCGCTACGCAATTTATTGCTCATTATCAATAGCTTAGGGCGCTTTCGTACTACGCGATAGTAACGCGCTTATTATGACGTGTATAATTGTGAAACAATAATTGTTTAGCATTATGCGTTTGCGTTTGTTGTTTGCCCTCATTAGGCGTTTATGCGGTTTGATAGCAATTGTTTATAAAACTAGATTTTTCCTCCGATAAAACTAGCTAGTGCCTCCGAGGCACACGAACGGTGGTGCCTCGGAGGCGTTTAAACTCAATTAGGGGTGCCGGGTGGAATTTTGAAAACTTTTCAATTAATGCGATGATCGTAAAGAGGAATAAGGAATTATATGCATGATTTCAAAAAGGTTTGGTCTGCCGCCTCTGCGTGGATCTATCAGCCTGCCTAGCATACGCCAACGAGATATCTCACTCTCGAGATAATTAAAAACTACTCGTCTCATAATGTTAAAATCTCGACATTATCTCGACAAAACTCTGTAAAAATGTGTTATTTCGATGATAGATCTACGCGAGAAAAAATGTTTGTTATGCTAGGGTGAATAGAGATGAAGAGACAAACCATCAAACATCGAGAAAACTTGTAGAGTGAGATATCTCGTTGGCGTATGCTAGGCAGGCAGGTTTGACTTTTGTTACCGTAAAATTGTTGATTACGTTAGTTTGCGAAAAACTAGCGATATTATAAAATATCGACAGATTGCAACACGGAACGCAAAGCGTGTTCATCGAGCTTGGCTAGTAATTAGCAAATTAGTTTTAAAATTGATATCCTATTTCCAAAACTCTATAACGTTCAACAAAATTTGATAAAGTTTTTATAATTTAAAATCGTAATAAGCGCGTAGTGTGAACTGACCCTTGTTTACCGCTAAGCTCGCACCTGTCTCCACGGTGACAGTAAATGATAATTATTGAGATATAAAGTATAAACGCTCCGTACATAATGTTACAAAAACACCTCGTACGTATTGGCAGCTTTATTATGGTAATCGTTTCGTAATTATTTTATGTCAATATCTCGTACATGTACGGTACATCCGTCGACGGTTGTGAAGAATTTTCTATATTATGGTTCAATTAATGTCCGTAAAGCCTAGTAAATTGTGATTTTTGAGGAGTCCACACCGCCGTTTTTCCATACAAACGTTGTCCCCTGTTTCCTCCCTGGATAATGCCGGGAGTTATGATTTTTTTCCTGAATATCTATGGCCACTTTATAAGCATGTCCCTATGTTTTCTTTTTTTTCCTAATTTTATTATTAAAAAGGTAAGAGCGTCCAAAAACCTAAAAAAATGGCCAGATTTTCCTCTGTGTTCAAACACCCAGAAAACAAAACTGGCTAATATATACAAAAAAAAATAAAACATAGGAACACAGTTCAAGCCTTGCTTTAATTCTTAATGAAAAAAGTACTTAAATCGGTTAAGTTTTGGAGAAGGAATCAGCGGACAACGAATCGAAGATTTTCTGTTCTTTTATTAGAACTTTTGTCGTATTGTCTCTATCGCGCTCTGCGGTGGGAGACTTGAGATTGGTGAGACAGCAATACGTTTTCATATACCTATTTTCAATTTCTCTCGCCCCTGGTGTATCCTCTTAAACACTTATATACTAAACACTAATAAAACACACTTTTCTTGCACTTTTTCCACTATATTAAGATATTATTATAACTTTTAACAAATAATAAAAAAATTTAAAAGTACCGACGTTAAACTTACACCTGATGATGAATAATTTCGAAACCGGTCGTGTTATTTGTTAAAAGTTATAATAATATCTTAATATAGTGGGAAAAAGTGCAAGAAAAGTGTGTTTTATTAGTGTTCAACATGAATTTCCACCAAGAACCGACAGTACAATCAATTACAACTTATATACTATATGTAATATATGTGACTATGACGCCCGCAACTCCGTTGCGCCAAAATTCGTCTATCGCGCGGGTACCGTATATTTTTACGGGATGAAATGTGTCCTTTTCCGGGACTCAGAGCATAGCTATCGGCACACCAAATTTCATTAAAACCGGTTCAGCGGTTTAAGCGGGAAGAGGTAATTAAGGTACTTTAGCATTTATAATCTTATATCTTTAAACGAGCAATTCTTGTATATATATAATTGGAATCTCGGAATCGGCTCCAACGATTTTCATGAAATTTAGTATATAGGGGGTTTCGGGGATGATTAAACGGTCTAGCTAGGAATCATTTCTAGAAAATGTAATTTTCATCGGATACCGAGCAAAGCTCGGTCAAACAGCTAGTATTATTAAAATGGATAGTGGATACCTTCAATTGACATATTTTACCGATACCTTCGATTTTATTTCACATCTAAAACTCACACACAAAATTTACCACATTTGGTGCAAAAAGAAAACTTACAAATAAAATCCAACCACACAGAGAAATAAGGAAAATGTTCGTTCTGTAAAATATGTGACCAATTTGGTGATATCGTGACCCTTTCTACCTATAGCAGAATAACATTCCTACTGCCCTTGAAATAGGGTTTATATTTGATTGATCATGACAAACCGATGCCGATTTGCGCGCTATTATGTATTATTTATTATCTATCGATACAGTTGTTTACATTTCAGTAAAAAACTTTTTTAGTCGACCAGCACAACAAAACATTGGAGTTTTTCATAATATTAATGTACAAGGGGGAAATTGATTCCTAGGCAGTTGACGGCGCGGACCTACGTCATGTGGTCGATCGGATGTGATCGGTCGGCTGGGTTTGACATAACGCGACAGAATTACTTATAGGTCCGCCACCTGTCTAGGAATCAACTTCTCTGATAGAACATTATGGGCTATGGCATTTAAGAACGCATAAAATGTATGAGCCCGTACAATTCGTTCATACACGGAAATTACACTGATAATTGGCAACAATGTAGCGTAGATTTTTCCGTTTAAAAACTTTTTTGACCCCAAGATTGGTACTACTAATATATATTCTGTGCCCAAGACTCAAAGCAGAGTAGCTCAAAGCATCTCTGAATCAAAATATTATCTAAATAGCTTTACAACTTTGAGATCGAAGTACAAACTGACATATTGACAGACAAACTTTTGCAATGTGCCTGAAGTTCCGAACGTTCAAGTGAACGAATTAGCTACAAAACAAAAACAACTTATCTTGTGTATCAAAATATAATATGTATCATAGTGAGATAAGGGGACACTTTTAGAGGGTGCAAATGTTATTTCTAACTCAAAAAATAGTCACCCCTAAAACCCACCCTTATAATTCCAAGTCGATTTTCTTCCACCCCACAGTGATTGAAAATTCTAAAAAAAATCATGCTAGTATATTTATAGATCCTACATACGATGGTAATATTTTCAACTTGCGGACTCACCCCTAAAACTTACCCTTAAAATTCAAAGTCGATTTTCTCCCACACCACAGTGATTGAAAATTCTAAAAAAATTCATGCTAGTATACTTATAGATCCTACATACGATGGTAATATTTTCAACTTGCGGACTCACCCCTAAAACTTACCCTTAAAATTCAAAGTCGATTTTCTCCCACACCACAGTGATTGAAAATTCTAAAAAAATTCATGCTAGTATACTTATAGATCCTACATACGATGGTAATATTTTCAACTTGCGGACTCACCCCTAAAACTTACCCTTAAAATTCAAAGTCGATTTTCTCCCACACCACAGTGATTGAAAATTCTAAAAAAATTCATGCTAGTATACTTATAGATCCTACATACGATGGTAATATTTTCAACTTGCGGACTCACCCCTAAAACTTACCCTTAAAGAATTAATAATTAAAACTTACCCTTAGAATTTTCAATCACTGTGGTGTGGGAGAAAATCGACTTTGAATTTTAAGGGTAAGTTTTAGGGGTGAGTCCGCAAGTTGAAAATATTTTCATCGTATGTAGGATCTATAAGTATACTAGCATGAATTTTTTTAGAATTTTCAATCACTGTGGTATGGTAGAAAATCGACTTTGAATTTTAAGGGTAAGTTTTAGGGGTGAGTCCGCAAGTTGAAAATATTACCATCGTATGTAGGATCTATAAGTATACTAGCATGAATTTTTTTAGAATTTTCAATCACTGTGGTGTGGGAGAAAATCGACTTTGAATTTTAAGGGTAAGTTTTAGGGGTGAGTCCGCAAGTTGAAAATATTACCATCGTATGTAGGATCTATAAGTATACTAGCATGAATTTTTTTAGAATTTTCAATCACTGTGGTGTGGGAGAAAATCGACTTTGAATTTTAAGGGTAAGTTTTAGGGGTGAGTCCGCAAGTTGAAAATATTACCATCGTATGTAGGATCTATAAGTATACTAGCATGAATTTTTTTAGAATTTTCAATCACTGTGGTGTGGGAGAAAATCGACTTTGAATTTTAAGGGTAAGTTTTAGGGGTGAGTCCGCAAGTTGAAAATATTACCATCGTATGTAGGATCTTAAAATATACTAGCATGCATTTTTTTAGAATTTTCAATCACTGTGGTGTGGGAGAAAATCGACTTTGAATTTTAAGGGTAATTTTTAGGGGTGAGTCCGCAAGTTGAAAATATTACCATCGTATGTAGGATCTATAAGTATACTAGCATGAATTTTTTTAGAATTTTCAATCACTGTGGTATGGTAGAAAATCGACTTTGAATTTTAAGGGTAAGTTTTAGGGGTGAGTCCGCAAGTTGAAAATATTACCATCGTATGTAGGATCTATAAGTATACTAGCATGAATTTTTTTAGAATTTTCAATCACTGTGGTGTGGGAGAAAATCGACTTTGAATTTTAAGGGTAAGTTTTAGGGGTGAGTCCGCAAGTTGAAAATATTACCATCGTATGTAGGATCTATAAGTATACTAGCATGAATTTTTTTAGAATTTTCAATCACTGTGGTGTGGGAGAAAATCGACTTTGAATTTTAAGGGTAAGTTTTAGGGGTGAGTCCGCAAGTTGAAAATATTACCATCGTATGTAGGATCTATAAGTATACTAGCATGAATTTTTTTAGAATTTTCAATCACTGTGGTATGGTAGAAAATCGACTTTGAATTTTAAGGGTAAGTTTTAGGGGTGAGTCCGCAAGTTGAAAATATTACCATCGTATGTAGGATCTATAAGTATACTAGCATGAATTTTTTTAGAATTTTCAATCACTGTGGTGTGGGAGAAAATCGACTTTGAATTTTAAGGGTAAGTTTTAGGGGTGAGTCCGCAAGTTGAAAATATTACCATCGTATGTAGGATCTATAAATATACTAGCATGATTTTTTTTAGAATTTTCAATCACTGTGGGGTGGAAGAAAATCGACTTGGAATTATAAGGGTGGGTTTTAGGGGTGACTATTTTTTGAATTAGAAATAACATTTGCACCCTCTAAAAGTGTCCCCTTATCTCACTATGATGCATATTATATTTTGATACACAAGATAAGTTGTTTTTGTTTTGTAGCTAATTCGTTCACTTGAACGTTCGGAACTTCAGGCACATCTTTTGCAATTCTTTTATTGGTATGAATTTGAAGCTATAATGATAGTGTTTAAAACATAGATGATGATAATATTCGCTTGGTATTCATAAGGCCTTACTTTCCTTAAGAGGATTCCACACCGCCATTTTTTCCATACAAACGTTGTCCCCTGTTTCCTCCCTGGATAATGCTAGTAGAGTTATAATTTTTTTCCTGAATATCTACGGCCACTAATACAATGTCCCTATGTTTTCTTTTTTTTCATAATTTAATTATTAAATAAGATATGAAAGTTCAAAAACCCAAAAAAATGGCCAGATTTTCCACTGTGTTCAAACGTCCAGAAAACAGATTTGGATAGATTATACAAAAAAAGCAAAACATAGGAACACAGCTCAAGCCTTTTTTTAATCTTTAATGAAAAAAGTACTTAAATCGGTTAAGTTTTGGAGAAGGAATCAGGGGACAACGAATCGTTGATTTTCTGGATTTTCTGCAGTTGTCTCTATCGCGTTCTGCGGTATAGGCTTGAGGTAAGGGAGACAGCTATAGATATTACACGTACTTTTTTTTCATTTCTCTAGCCCCTGGTGTATCCTCTTAACCTGTAGAATTATAGATATTTGCCGCGTATTGTAAAATGACGGATCTGCCTCCGGCATGATAGAGGGTGTAACTACTAAACCACTAGTCGGCGTAAATGTAAATGTTGGAGCTGTCCATCAAACGTTGGCAGTAGAGACTAGGGACACGGTAGACCATGTGGTACTCAAGTCTCAACCTTATTTTATACGGGCCACAAAAAGGTCTTGGAGTCGCGGGCTAAACCAAAAATGGAAATTCTTTTACGACTTTCACGACGACTTTACACAATTTTGCCGGTGGGCGTGAATTTCAAAATGGTTTTCTTCATGACGGCCACTGAAAAAGTCCTGGCGGGCCGCAGGTTGGGTATAGGTGCGTGTATGTTTAACGCTTATCTGCATGAATTTCTGCTAAACCTGACAAGTTTGTCGATTACATGATAATGTTTTGTAAAATATTACTACATACTTACTGAATTTTGCCCAAGTTTCAGCCAGATTCGTTTATCGCGTGGGATCCGTGAAATTTTCCGCAATAAAAACCATTCTTTCCCAGCAACTCAGACTCTCTAAGTATCTTCATTCTTCATACTCCATAATTTGGTAGGATTATTATTTATTATCCCTGGATTATTTTTCTATGCTCTACATTTGCGAGGTACTTATGTACCTTTGCTATTCTATCAGTCGTTTTCTGCGTCCCTGGTGCTTGTTCGAACCGATCGATAGTAAAGGTTGAGCAGTCAGCATCAACAATTCAACACTGCAGCTCCTAAAGGTTATGTTGGCCTGTTATAAACTAGGGTTAGGTTCAATGATCTGCTATACCGGGAGACCCCTATGTGCTTAAAGCGAGTGATAGCAGCAGCACAGTATAGCAAATAGCAATATGACATAATATTGCTATACTGTGGCAGCAGCTACACAATCTGTAGACCGATAATATTGTTACAGAGAATGATCAGAAACTTTTATATAATGAAGATTTTGACATAAACTCGGTAAATAAAATTAAGTGATCAATGTTTCTGACTATTAGTCTAGCTATCTAGTGGGATTGACCAGCCAATGCAACGTCAGCATCCGTCTATCGATTTGTATGGTACAGCGTCCGGTCCGTTGTATCATACATGATATTGTTATTGATGCATCGTCGATATAATTATTATCACCATTTTATGTGAATGTGTATGTTGAATATTTTAACCGACTTAAAAAAGAAGGTTATCAATAATATGTATTGTAAATATGTATTCTGTCAATTTTCCACAACTACCCAGTTTTCGAATTTAATAATGTGATAGTCAATATTTTTATTTTTTTATTACGATACTGGCATAACAGCGCGTACTGGCCGATTCTCATACAGCTATAGTCGAGCTGATGATGCCGAATACAAGTTCGCTTATCGCGTTATCTAGGTAGTTCCGAGAAACGTCTACCTAGCGCCCAGGTAGCGCCGCCTGGGTCTAGGGAGGTTCATGAGACTATCGATAATTCGATAGTCAATAAACTTATTGGAAATCCGGATAACGGGACACGAGATATTGTTAGGTATCTTGGATGTAGGTTATAGGCGTATATTTTAAGAATACAAATTACAATAAAACTACGAGTTAAAAGAGAAAAATCATGATTTTACAGAACTACTTTTGGTAGATATTAAATTAACTTGTAGCTGGTCGTAAATGTCGTAATTTTTGTAATACAATTAGAAAAGTAAGAAGGAAACAAGTGTTAATAAAATTATTTTATTCTTTCTCTTGTTTTACAATCAAAATTACTATACTTACTACAATTAAATCATAATAAAATTTTTAATGTTGAACAGCCAATTTAATAGTTTTTTTTATTTGAATATTTTATATTCTAAAAAACAATAAATAATAATGTTTTTAAGTCATGATAGCTTGGGTAATTATTTTTTATTATAGACAGACTTTGTATCTACAAATATCGACTAATTTTGAATAATAAATACGTAAAACAGACTCATTGATTTAATTTTGTCGTTTTGTCGATAAAATACAAGTGTTGTTGCCGTTTTTTATCGATATCAGCTCGGCTCTACTCACCACACTTCTTGTTAGTGTCGTTTTTTCACGTTCTATTTTGTATCCCACGGACTCTTGCCTTTTTTTTCGGGACTTCCAGTCGTTTTAACTGATCGCTTTTATATTACGGACGGTGGTACGGATTGATTTTATGTTAATTTGTGAATAATTGGATGTTTAGTGTTGTGATGTGACGTTTGATGCTATTTACTTAAATAAATAAACGTTTATTCAGTAATCTGGACATTACACAAAGTTCTGTACATTTAAATTTAAAGATACCACACCATACAAGTATCAGAAACACACAAACAAAAAAAAATTCCTTTGTCTTTCTAGACTAGTGTTTTAAATTATTTTCTAACTAGACGACGCCTATCGACGTGAGTCTATCTGTCTGTTATCTCTTCACACCCAAAATGCTGAACCGATTTTGCTGAAATTCCCGGGAAAGGACATGGAATACTTTTCATCCTGGAAACATGTACGGTTCCTGCGCGATAACGAATATTTGCGGAACGCATTTGCGGGCATCACCTAAATTATTTGATGCTGTTTTACATTTTGCAACGTTTAAAACTTTAAACCTCAGTCCTTCGATCGTGGATTCTTGGAAATCTATTATTATTCTACTGTGTCTCGCTCACCGGTGAATTTATGGCGCTTGATGGGTTAATTTTGTGAATTTTTGAATTTATAAACAGATCTACAACTAGAAACTACGTGTTCATAAGTGTAATATTATGTCATAGTTTTTATACCCTTTCCCAGTACTACATGTAATTATGCTGTAAATTATTTAGCTAGCCAGCCGTGGCTTTAAGCGAATTAATTAGTTTCGACATACAATTTTCAACCATATCTCGGGGTACTGGAGTTTATTTCGTTTTAACATCCACATGTCTCCCGCTGTTGAATGAAAATGAAAAGAAAAAAACGCGGTTGATGCTTGGAGCGTTCGCAAAAATGATAATTTATTTTTATGGAATGCAAACAGCGTGCCCGGGCGGCGCTCTTCAAATGCTCGCGTCGAAAGGGAAGATGTGGTTGTGGTTTCATAATCATTACTGGTGACAAATATACGCAGATTTTTTTTAAATTTAACACCCTTAAGTCTTTGTTTACTTTAATAAAAAAAGAAAATTAATTGTTACTACCTGTAATGTCTCGTCCAATAAAATCCAGACTGCGATTTTTTCATCCGAACCCTATAGAGTCTTATTTTTTTCGGACTTGCAAAAGTCGTACAGGGAGAAAAGCAATCTAAGACATTAATTATTATGTTACTATTCTTAAATGTTATTTAAAAACCATTTCTGTTACTTTTGAATTATCCCGAAATCCCAAAATTTCATATTAAAATGTCAACATTTTTATGCCATTTTGTGAAAACCCAAGAAAAGTTTATGGCACAAACCACAAGGTTTGTGCCATAAACTTTTCTATTCAAATTGTTGTTCCGAGATATGCACACAGAGAAACAGAATGTAGAGCCCGAAAATCCAGACACATATAGTTTAGATATGATATTGAATGTACTGTCACTTCTTGGTGGAAATTCATCTTCAATTAAATAATTATACACTTTCCTTGCACTTATATCACTTTATTTTAAGATATTTATTACAAAATTGTTAAATACACGACCGGTTTCGAAAAAATCATCATCAGTAATGTGCGGCGACCAGCGGAAATGCGAAAGTATGGACAAACTGTGGAAATAAACCCAAGGTGCCGTACCGATCTTTTTTCGTTCCGAAAAATTCAATTAAAATGCCACTTTATGACAGACTATAGTCACAAACTGCGGAGATAAACTTAAGGTGCCGTTCCGATCTTTTTTAGTTCCGAATAATTCAATTAAAAAGCCACTTTATGACAGACTATAGTTCTAAAAATTCAAATCATATCCTACATTATGACATATACTATAGTGTGTCATAAAGTGGCATTTTAATTAAATTTTTCGGAACGAAAAAAGATCGGAACGGCACCTTAGGTTTATTTCCACAGTTTGTCCATACTTTCGCATTTCCGCTGGTCGCCGTGCTAACACTACAGGTGTACTGCAGGTATTTTACATTTTTTCATATAGTTTATTTTGCTGACGTTACATCAAGTGAAGTGCGTCGCGACGCGCGGTGTACTAGGCGCCGCCTTTTTACTACGGAGCGTAGACGATAACTGTAGTATTATACTTGGGTATACTGATATAACAGTTTACCGTAGTAAACTTGGAATATGTTAGGTATGTACTATGTAGTATACTTTGGTATAATGTACCGACGTTAGTTGCTATAGGACGACTGCTACTAGATGAACAAACTGTTGTACCTTACAAAAGAGATCTCGATGATCGGTTTTAGGGTTCCGTACCCAAAGAGACTTCGATGTCTGTCTGTCCGTCTGTCTGTTTCCAGGCTGTATCTCAAGAACGGTGATAGCTAGATAGTTGACATTTTCACAGATTATGTGTTTCGGTTGCCGCTATAACAGCAAGTACTAAAAGCAAAAAAAAATTAAGGGGGGCTCCCATACAAAAAACGTGATTTTTTATCATTTTTTGCTCGGTATCAATTATGACAATAGGTAGCCTGAAATGTTCACAAGATACTTAGTTTTATTTATACTTTAATAATTATTAATTACTAATAAAATTAATAATTATTAAAAAAGCCTCCCATACAAAAAAAAAAACACATTTTTTTTCCTATTTTTTCTCTATATTTGTACGGAACCCTCAGTGCGCGCGTCCGACTCGCACTTGGCCGATTATTTCACATTCTTGGCGTTAAACATCGTATCAAGCAGAGGGCTTAGTAAAATTATCTTTTAGGGGGTATTATTTGTACAGGGTCGTCGTAAGTTCGTCTCTCTTTCGAAACCTCAGCTATAACCTGAATCCTGATCGATTTGTCCCCAAATATTTCTTCAAGCCCCATAAGAGCACCGGTGATCGGTGATTTAATAAATTTTAATATTTACGTTATTCCTATTTCCTTGGTTTTTGTAATAATATAATAATTGCCGTTTGTAAAGCATTTATCAAACTTCCTGTGCATTGAATACGTCATTGTGTGAGGGTGCGTAAGGGTGATGACGATAGCTGTTATCGTTTCCGCCGATAACACGTCATACTGATAAGCGTTATGAATTAAACCTATTAGAAGTGAAACCTCGAGTAACTATAGTGAAGTATCAAATTAAGTTTTTTTTTAATGAAATAAGGGGGCAAACGAGCAAATGGGTCATCTGATTGAAACCAACTTCCGTCCAAAAAAACTTAATTTTTGTTAGTTAACTTCCCTACTATTGTCAATTATAATGTGTCACGCATATCATCATAAAACGCACAAACTATAATGAATCTATTTTGAAAAGTCTGAACCGAACAATATTTTTTCTTAATATTTATTTCGCAATCATATTAAAAAAAACATGAAAAATAGAGAAGATCCGCCCCTAGAAACTATAATTTTATGCTAAGCTAAAATGAATCTTATTGCGATTCGTACACGCTTGGTCTTTGGTTGCGTGCAAACTGCAAGGTTATCGTTTTGGATTGAGATCCTAACCTCGCCTTAACTGTAACCAAATGAAAATTTTGACATATAAAGCCCCATACATTATCTGTCAAACTCTTCATTAAATTGAAGTTTAATCATCATTAAATACTTGTGAGTGTGGTCGTAAATCGCTTTTAGGAGAAAATTTAGTATTCTAGTGATAAGTTTTTCTACATGTCCATGATTTGTGAGCAATCAATATATTTTATTTCTGTTATACCTAGTTTGTATTTATAAACTTATAATATTCGTAGGGGATTAATTATTATGAATATGGAAATACATAGATAAAGGCGATTTATGTTAAACCCGGTATGTAAATTTGATTGCTCTTTATCTTTTTAATTGTGGGGGACAAAATACCCCTTGGGACGATGTACACAGTGTCAAAATAGCTTGTACGGGTTGTACCCTATCATTGAGAATGGTGAATTGTGGAATTGCTTTTATTTTCTATGTCGCGTCGTAAGCATGGTTTCAGTCGGTGTAATTTGTAAATTATTGTAACGTACGAATTTTTTATATATTATAGATTTCTTAATTAAATACCTGATATATACAGGATATATAATGTGACACTACTTTGACAAGGGCGTGTATTGTGCCCCTTATTTTGCGTTTACTATGAAAGTAGCAACGCTAAAATAGTTACTTTTTTGTTTTTGGACAATAAGAACATAGAAGTAAAATGTACCTCTTTCAGCGCTGCTACTTTCACAGTGAACTACAAGGGACACATACCCTAAAGTTTTTCACTTAGCTTTGTTGCATTTCTATAAAGTCGCTTTTTTCCCTCATGTCCCTTTGTTCCCTTTAATCTTTAAAACTACGCAACGTATTTTGATGATTCTTTCAGTGTTAGATAGCCCATTTATCGAGGAAGGTTATAGGCTATATTTTATCACGCTAAGACTAACAGGAGCGAAGAAATAGAGGAAAATGTTGAAAAAACGTGGAAAATTATTTGAAAGGGCTCACTTGAACGCGCTAATATTCTCAGGCACTACTGGTCCGATTTGAAAAATTATTTCAGTGTATTTATTGAGGAAGGCTATGCGCTATATTTTATCACGCTAATACTAATAGGAGATTGTGGAAAAACGGGGGAAATTATATGAAAGGGCTTATATCGCGAACTACTGGAGCAATTTTTATGTTATTTGGCACAGATAAGAAGTAGACCACGTGAAGGATCATATCATAGGCTATCGATTTTAATCATTTTTTCAGTGGCTATATATTTTATACCCGTGCGACGCCGGGGCGGGTCGCTAGTTTTATTATATTTTGAAGTTAAAGGCGTTAATAAGCGACATGTCATGAATCGTAATGTCACTCGCGATGTCTTGACTCTTGTGTCTTAACGATCATTTGCGATGAATCGAAACAATGTAACGCAAAGCCAGCCCTATTTCTAACTTCGTCATCGATTTCTATGACGGCACTATCTCAAGATGCTACTGGCTCATTTCTTACAAACCGGTATCCTAAGTATTACCAGGCACGCATCACTGGTGCACAAGTAATTTCAGCGTAATCTCAGTACGTATAATGCGCTTCCACGAAATAGCTCCATAAAGTGAAGATGACTGAGGTTATGTCTACCACAACGATTCCACGTACTCCGCGAAATGACCTCCTCGAGGGTCGTATGTTCCTAGTGAATCTTTCTGCAGGTTTATAGAACCGGTAAATAAGCAGATGGATTGCCTCATACTTATGTCTGGGAGACTAGGATTAAAGATAACATGTTTTTAAGAAATAAGTACGTTGGTTTATATCCTGTGAATAAATGTCAACTGGCGATCAAGTTAAAAAAATCGGCCAAGTGCGAGTCGGACTCGCGCACGAAGCGTTCCGTACCCACTACCGGTATAGAGTGAAAGTAGGCAAAATTAGTGTTTTTTTTTTTTATTTTTAGTATTTGTTGTTATAGCGGCAACACACTGATCTCCATTATACAAGTACGCTGGATCTATGATACCCACTTTTTTTTGTGCCATTTGAAGCGGAATCAGCGCCCCCATTATTAGAACCGAGAACTAAATTAGACGTAACCATTGGTAACCATGTATTTATTTTAATTCTCTATGGCTTAATCGTTCGAATTGTTTTCATGTTTTTAAAGTGTTTTAACAGGTTTTACGCGATTAAGTAATATATAAATAAGTGGTGGTAGTTCATAGTTAAACTATGAAAGGGTGTATGTTATGTAAAACACGGTACAAAAAGGGATGTGGGGTTACATTTCACAAGTAAGTGATTTTAACAGCTCATTTTTACGATATTAAACTTTTATTGATAATATAGGCACTTAAAAATGTGGCACTAATCTTATTATACCGTATTCACCACATATTTACCTTTGTTTTACCGATTTTTGATAAACAATAAAATTCAATAGTGCTGGAGTTTTCTGTCGATAAAACTTATCGATATCTATAATAATTGTATTGAAATCTCCGATAACCGATTTTAATATCAAATACATATTAAGCTCTTAAAATAATTGACAGGTTTCCGTCTGACGAAGGAAGACTGGAATAATAATTATGGTTGAAAAAAATTAAAGAGCCTGGTTGGCGTCCGAAAATTGCTACTACCGCTTGCCGTTACTATTTGAAGTGTCCAAACGTTCTCTGTGAAAATACAAGGCGCCTAACTACCATTTGATCGTGATTATGTTTGGAAAATTTATTTCAGCGTCTACTCTTTCTTGACAGACTGTAACTGTGAAACGGTAACTAATAAAATATAATGTTAAAGTATCGCACATATATTTTTATTATTTACAAATACCTTGCCACCCCAATAAAAAAATGTATTCAAACGTTCCACATTTATTTATGGATCGCATTATCCAATTAGTTAATTTCGCACTTCTGCAATCAGCGCCAAAATTGGCTTGCTAGATCCATAAATAAATAAGGAACTTTTATATTATTACTAGACTTTCCGCGCGGCTTCTCCCACGTAAATATCTTCACAGACAAATTGGTCCACAAAAAATAGCCTATATAATTCTTCACGTTATACATTCCCCCGCTTTTTCCACATATTCCTCTATTTCTTAGCTCCTATTAGTCTCAGCCTGATAAAATATATAAAATGGGCTGTCTAACACTGAAATGATTGTTCAAATTGGACCAGCAGTTCCTGAGATTAGAGCGTTCAAACAAACAAACTTCCGCTTTATAATATAATGAGATTAGTTAGGGTCTAATCACACACAACACTTATTCAGCTTTGTTCAGCTTTAAGAGGATTCCACACCGCCATTTTTTCCATACAAACGTTGTCCCCTGTTTCCTCCCTGGATAATGCTAGTAGAGTTATAATTTTTTTCCTGAATATCTACGGCCACTAATACAATGTCCCTATGTTTTCTTTTTTTTCATAATTTAATTATTAAATAAGATATGAACGTTCAAAAACCCAAAAAAATGGCCAGATTTTCCACTGTGTTCAAACGTCCAGAAAACAGATTTGGATAGATTATACAAAAAAAGCAAAACATAGGAACACAGCTCAAGCCTTTTTTTAATCTTTAATGAAAAATGTACTTAAATCGGTTAAGTTTTGGAGAAGGAATCAGGGGACAACGAATCGTTGATTTTCTGGATTTTCTGCAGTTGTCTCTATCGCGTTCTGCGGTATAGGCTTGTGGTAAGGGAGACAGCTATAGATATTACACGTACTTTTTTTTCATTTCTCTAGCCGCTGTGGTATCCTCTTAATACGATACACTATAGCACTACTTTGATAATATTAGAAATGAAATTAGAAAATACCAACACAAAAAATGTTTTTTCTGATTAGACAAAGATTGAAATCACCAGACGTTGAAGTCCCAACTCCACATTCAATAACTTCTATCGGGATGTCACTCGAGAGGGGCGGCGTGAGTGACTCACCCTTACAACTTTTTCACTCGTCTGAGGGGTCTCAAATCTCATATCCTGGAGCAAAAATATCATCAAGAAATTGTATGTACAGTTGCGAGGCGTGACGTTATATCGGTTTTTCAAAGAAATCGATTCTTAAGGCGACGACGCCTTGGTAATTTGGCTGTAGCGATATGGATTTTTATCAGCAATGACTAAAGCTAAGAAATTAAAGTTCATTGTACTGACAATGAACTTTAATTTTCTCTAATCATGAATTTCATCATGTCTTTGTCTTTGAATTACCCATAGCATAACACGATTGGTCAACTTCTATAACACAGAATAATAAATCAAAAATACCTCTGTAAAAAAAGTGATTCCTATTTTGACAACAGAGGAGAGTGATTTAAGCTTCCAAAATTTGTGCATAGATTGGTTCAAGCATACACCTTAATTTGCCCATATATGAAATGTATTTATGGTTTTTAAATTACGCGACAAAAACCATTTTGTCGCTTACGCCATTTCCATTTTTTGCTGTTCCATGAGAGTTTTATACTATACTAGCTGTCCCGGTGAACTTCGTGCCACTTTAAAACCTTCCCTGGACTTCTACGAATATTTTAAGACTACAATCAGCCCAATCCGTTCAGCCGTTTTCGAGTTTTAGCGCGACTTACACATTTGAAAATCCATTTTTATATACTCGTATAAGATAATAAGCCCCAATTTCACCAACGACTGTTAAAGTTAACGCTCGAATTAGTATCACGTTACCTCTTTCGTTTTTCTTATTGAAAGAGAAGACTTGACATTTTAACAAGCTGTTAGCACTAACAGACGTTGGTGAAATTGGGGCTTAGTATACAAAAAATCAGCTCGTTAGGGTTCCGTTTTAGTGTTCTGTAAGCAACAAAACTTGGTTGACTACTGAACCCTAAAAAGGAAACCTAACAAGCTGATTTTTTGTATATCATTGATAGGTTAATAGTCATATAATTTAAGAGTAACATAGCCCTACAAATAGAACAGTCCACAAACAGGACCATCAATTCAAAGTATTCAGAAATCCTTTCTATCTCTGTTAGCTACCACTTTCGAGAAGTTTTACAGAGGATAGGAGGAGGTAGCTAGCTACAACTTACAAGCAGATATTTGGGAATTGATAAAAGTGTAATATTTTCTCAAATGTTACCAATATCTTTAGTGTGAAGTCCCTTCATCCCTACAGTGTCAGGGTTTCCAGGCGTGGGTATAGGGCGCTGCCTAGCAACACCCTGTTATCACAGTGTCGTCGTGGCGTGACGCACAATATTGTCTTTCCACTCTGTCTGTGCGATGGCCAAAATATTAAGGATTATGGGCCAAACCACGAGTTTGATCGCAAAATTTTGTACACATTTTTAGGGTTCCGTACCCAAAGGGTTAAAACGGGACCCTATTACTGAGACTTCGATGTCTGTCCGTCTGTCCGTCTGTCTGTATGTCTCCAGGCTGTATCTCAGTAACCGCTATAGCTAGACTTCTAGAATTTTCACAGATTGTGTATTTCTGTTGCCGCTATAACAAACACTAAAAACGAAATAAAATAATATTTAAGGGGGGCTCCCATACAACAAACGTGATTTTTTCGGCCTTTTTTGCTCTATGTCAATAATGGAAACAGGTAGGCACTTGATTTTTTCACAAAGTCCTTTGTTATATTATGTGTACTTTAATATTTATTTATAATATTAAATTAAAATAAAAATTTAAGGGGGGCTGCCATACAAAAAAAAAAACAATTTTTGGCCTATTTTTGCTCTATAACGGTACGGAACGCTTCGTGCGCGAATCCCGCTCGCACTTAGCAGATTATTACATTATGTAACGCTGAAATCCGTTCATTGCGGGGGGACATAATATTTCCGCAACAAAAAGTATCCTATGTCCTTCCCGGTCTTACAAAATATCTCCAAATTTCAACCAAGTGGTAACATACATACACTTTCGCATTTTTAACATTAGTAAGGATTTAATATCAAGATTTGTAACATTTTCCGACTCTGTACGCGCTAAAAGAAATCCCGCAGCACACAAATTTTTCTGAAATGAAATCTCCACATTTACTTTTCCGTGGTCTTTACTCTGTACCTGTAGATCTGTAGAGGACAATCGGACGAGAATGCCGCGTCCTGCTCTACCAACGTCATTTCACGTTTGTTAGAGCAGGACGCGGCATTTTCGTACGATTGTTTGAGTCTCAAAACGGTTTCGTGGTACGGCCACTGTGTCTAATGTCTATTAATCGATCCAGTAGATTTATTTCTGAGAAATAAAGTGAATTCTGATGCCGAGTCAACGTTAGATTGAAAAGTACAAGTTTGTTTTCTCTATATTTTTACCTTGATTCTATAATCTCTATTTTGCAATGTTTCTCTGCATTTTAAACCGACTTTCAAAATAGGAGGTTCTGTATTCGGCTGTGTATCTTTAACAATCATGTTTATGCCTCCTTATCAAAAACAGCTTTTACCGCAGAGCTTGTCTCATCAATTCGTGTTTAGTATTTTCCAGAAACAGCGCAATCAACGTCTGGGTACAATGGGCTTACGATTGACTGGTGGACCTCACGCGAGCTATGCTCCCCTGGTGGCTGCCGTTTGCATACATTATGCTGTCATAATATGACGATTTATTTGTCTATGCTTCTATGCCGTAGATAGAAAAGAAGCTCTGCTTGTCTACGAATACATATTGTCAACTGAAAGAAGACTTCTCCTGTGGTCTAGTTGTCTAGCTAGGACTAGCATAGGACTAGCCGAGTTAGGACTAGTCTATAAGGCATGTCAAATTTAAAGGAAAAAATAATTATTTGTTGTGCTAAATATACGTTTGCTTGTGTAACAGAATAACCACAGGGTAGAGCTTTCCAGGTAAACATAATAATGTTACTATGAAAATATAACCTTAAGAAATCTTTAACAACAAATATTTTAACATCTGAACTTAATTATTTACTAGCTATTTGACCGAGCTTCGCTCGGTATTCGATAAAACACGAATAAAATGACATTTTCTAAAAATGATTCCTAGCTAGATCGATTTATCGCCCGCGAAACCCTACATGTACTAAATTTCATGAAAATCGTTGGAGCCGATTCGGAGATTTCAATTATACTCTTAATTATTACAAGAATTGCTCGTTTCAAGATGATTAATGATAGTCCCTTTAATTTCCGCGATATGAAATCGTATTCGTGGGATTCGTTCTTGTTACGTTCGTTCGTTGTGTTTCGAGGACAATATTCGACTGTACGGTAACTACTGCCACTAGGACATCATGGACGCTAAGTAGACTCCCGGTAATGCCTCATTTCGACTTACCGACGTAATTCACACCTGAGCGGCGGCGGAGCCATCGGACCCCCGTCAAATTCCAACAACCGGTTGGGTAAAAAAACCCTTTGAAATGGGTTAATTTATACCATACAGTTCACACTGGGGAACAATAGTGGTTTTTGTGTACCCAAATCGTGTGCAAGCCGAAATCAATCTTATTGCTGAGATCCTAAGAATCATTTTCTAATGGAACGTTTTAATGGTATGTCTATGGCGTAGTATGGCGTGTATTTTTCCTTTTTTTTTGTCTTTTTATCACCATTATAATGATTATAAGGGTCTTATAATGAGCCTTTAGGCAAAGGATTGTAATTAGATATTAATGGGATAATGCGAAGTAGATACAGCTGTGAAAAACTACTGGTTAGTGGTTTGGCAATTATAATTTTGATTTTTCTAGGTATAATATTGTGGTAGTTTATTTATATACTGTTGAAATTAAGAATCTGTTCTATTACTAAGGGTGGGGTTTGGCAATTATAATTTTGATTTTTCTAGGTATAATATTGTGGTAGTTTATTTATATACTGTTGAAATTAAGAATCTGTTCTATTACTAAGGGTGGGGTTTGGCAATTATAATTTTGATTTTTCTAGGTATAATATTGTGGTAGTTTATTTATATACTGTTGAAATTAAGAATCTGTTCTATTACTAAGGGTGGGTTGCAGCAACTTACTTTAACTATAACTGTAACTTTAACTACAATGCAAATAGTCAAATCTTTGGTTTTGGTTTTGAAAATTTAACCATAACCATAAGCTCGACAAGGCTTTAAATGCACGTGGCGAAAAAAGGATCTAACGCTGTCATCATACAAAAACGCCATTTTTGACAGTTCTCCTTTACCAGCAGCGCCCCCGCCCACGTTCTTATAAAGCCTTGTCGGACCAGCAACGTCTTCTGTCAAATTCTGTGGTCAAAGTTAAGGTTAAAGTTAAATTAGCCTTAACTATAACCATAGCTTTGACCATAACTTTAACTTTAACCACGTCTCTGGTGCACCGTGCAACCCAACCTAAGTTCTTAAATATTTTTGTAAGTGGACTAGAATCTAGATACTCTGCTTCTTGAATAATTGAGCAGTGAGCACTTCTATGCAATGTAAATATTAAAATATGTTCATTTATTAACATTGCATAGTAATTAGTAATTTTAATAATGCTAAAAAGTAATATTTGAGTAAGTTTTTGGCATTTAACTGTGGCACAGTATAACAATATTATTGCTATACTGTGACTGTACTGATAAGTCATATACTTAAATAATTAATTGGTCATATAATAGCCATTCGCATGGGAGACCTTAGAACGTAATCAGTGGTAATATTATGATCAGAGGACATAGCCTAGATCCCCTAAAACTGTAAACCAGACTACAACGGGGCTAAAATGGTCGCTTTGAAGAATCACCTTATGAATTCATTCTTTCATTCATTCTTTTAAAATCGCGAAATGCAAGTCTGCTTGCAATTCATATCTAGTAATTCGTACTAATTTGACATATTTTGTCAGTTTGACAGTTTTGACAATTCATTTGCAGATTTGATTGAGAGGAATTGCTAAATGTGACCATTTTAGCCCCGCAGACTACATTACAGCGAAAAACCTAATATGAGCTAGTGTAGTAGGCTAGTATACTCTTATCGTCAAGTAGCTCTCCACTGCTGACTGCACCGTCCACCGAACTAGATAAGGATTCTATTATAAATCACTGTATGTCTGTACTCTATAGGTATCTATATTTGTTTTACCTATCAATAGGTGGTAAGCCTATGAGTTGTATCTCAAAGAACCGTGATAGCTAGAGAAAGAAGGAATCTGCGAGACTGCGATTGCGCTTCCGGCTAATATTTTTAAAGTTCTTTAGCCCTTATTGCATTTTTTGGGATAGGCACAGAATACATATTATTACAAGGGATAGGCAAAAAGTTTCAAACGCGCGTGCGTCAGGAACTAAGGACTAGAATCTAGATAGATGTCTAGTAGTCTAGATAGATACTCAGGACTCAGGAGTCAGGACACGTAAACTGATCCAAAATGGCAATGTGTTTCGTTTTCACTTCTGCCTGCATCCCCGGGGTTTATTTTATGAGCAAATTATAATTTACACAAAACATTTAATATTAATTCTGAGTAAACCTGTATAAAACTTTTTACCCAGCAGGCAAATATTATGTTTTTTAGTTTTTATATTTTTATGTTATAACCATAGAATTAGTATTTTGATATATTTGGTTATAACGGTGTGTTTTGTTCGCAGGTGGTGAGGTGGTTCCCGGGGGGAGATGCTGGGCGGGGCGGCGGGGGGCGCCCGCTCCCGCCCGCCCGCTGACCTCCACCAAGGTATGTGAGCCTAGTAGCTGAGGTCTAGACGCGCGTGTTGCGCCTGTTACTAACTAATACCGCCCAGCAGGGCTAGCAAACAGTAGATATGGGAAAGAATCGACATACTGACAGATTTTATCGAGAAAATGGCGGATTTCCATTGTCTAACTGTCACTTTGTCTTGTTTGTCACTTTGTCTATTATTCCGTAGAAAGAAACTTCTATGGTAAATTGGTAACCATGCTACGCCTGCGCCATGCAGGCAGCGGGCAAGCTGCAAAAAAAGTACTTAACTTTAATTTAATGAAAAGTCAAATAGTAAATTCATTAAGTTCTAAGTACATCTTTATTAAATGACAAAAAAAATGCTATATTTATTATTGACTAGACTTTTCCCGCAAAAATAGCCAATGTCCCCCTTCACTTGGTCTACTCTTCATTAGTGCCAAATAACTTAAAAATTCATCCAGTAGTTTACGAGATAAGCGGCTTCAAATAATTTTCCCGGTTTTTTCCACATTTTCCTCTGTTTCTTCGCTTCTATTCATCTTAGAGTTATAATTTATAGCCTTACTCGATAAATAGGCATTCTAACACTAAAAGAATTTTTCAAATCGGACCAGTAGTTCCTGAGATTAGCGCGTTCAAACAAACAAACAAACACTTTTCTGCTTTATAATATTAGTATAGATTATATAAAAATAAGATAAGCGGAAGCCGAAGCCGTTAAAGGTCACAAAAATTATCTTTTTACTAGAAATCAATAAGAACTAAAATCGATTTTGAACGAATTGCAAAGCACTTTTTTACTGAATTTATTTTTACAATTTAGTCATATTATATTATACATAATATGATGTTATCGTGGGATACAATAATCAGTAAAATAATAAAAAATTGTTCACGAAAAACAATTTAGATAGTCTTTCTTAGTAAGTATTTATTTTTTAGGATAGTGCTATAAAAACTAAAAAATATTTATCAAAAACAGTAAAATACATTTACTGTAATAGTAAATATTTTATTTGATCGTTATCATTTTAACAAGTTGACTGTTGTCACTTATTTTTATCGCAAATATTAAATTAATTTAATTAATTGTAGTTTTATTACACGTTTAGTTAACATTAAAGAGGCAAGTTTCAACTTTCAAGGGGCATGCTAAAAATTATAATTAAAAATATTAATTAAATGTAGCTGTGGCAATATTCAATATTCGTATTGATCTAAAATGCTATTCGGTAAATTTTGTAATTTAAAGTGCTGAATGTGAGTTTTGGCCACTGGATAAATTCGTCGTTGCTGCATACAAACTGTAGCTAACTTTCTCACGGTGAAAAGTGACAAAAAGTACACTCAGCACACGATACTGTGTAAAGTTCGTAAATCCATAAAATCCATATTATAAATGCGAAAATATGTTTGTCTTTTTATCTGTTACCTCTTCACGCCCAAACCGCTATACCGAATTATCGATTTTGCTGGGTATGAACTATATGAAGATATTTAAGAACGCCGGTTCTTCTCGCCGGGATAGTTCCCGAACCGGTGGTAGGCACCGTAGCATCAACATTCTGAAAGCATTTTTTTCAAACTAATCAGAAATAAAACAATTTTTATTTATTATTTTTATTTGAACATTCGTTTCTTTTGATTCAGGAGAAATGTACGGTTCATACGGTTCATCAGTAATGTCATAGTACTCTATTAATGGAACTCTATAGTCCAAAGTACAAACAGTCGATAGGAAGTGAACCAGTGACCCGCCCGCGGCCCGCGATAGAGAAAGTCCCCGAACCGGACTTTTACGATACAGCTGGTCATTATGAATTATGATAACCCATGGCCGGTGGTATGGACTATGGTATATTATTATTATTGACGTAATAACTTACCATTATAAAATTAAGCAGCAAATTATTTTACTATTATGTATTATATATGTGCAACCTTATAAATACGCGCAAATCGCAACAACGAATAATAATAGAGATTTTAGGCTATACTAAGCTTCTCTACTATCTAACCAAATTACTAACAAGGTGATTAAACGTTTGAAGATACAGTACAAAGTTATCTCTATGTCTGTTAAGCACACAGACAAGGACAAAATATTAGGTTGGGGAAAAAGTTTCTTCGCATTTTATATTTAAAAAAAAATTGCACAAAAAAGCATCTATATATTAATACGTGAGAGAAAAACTTTGTAACCCTTTTGACGAAAAATGGGGAAACGTAGGTGCATGAAATTTCGCACAGTTATCTATACTAATATTATAAATGCGAAAGTATCTCTGTCTGTCTGTCTGTCTGTCTGTCTCGCTTTCACGCCAAAACTACTGAACCGATTGTAATGAAATTTTGTACACAGATAGTCTATGGCCTGAGAAAGGACATAGGCTACTTTTTAACTGGAAAAGGGGGTTGTAAGGGGGTGAAAATGCGTAAATTTGGTCAAATTAAGTTAGTTCCAAAAACTCAAAATAGATGGCGCCAAGAGTCCCCTAGATCGCGCTATTGCTTGCTCATGCGTATTTCTATAAGAGGTGGTACCATGTTAAACTAGATTTTCCGATTCTTTCGATTATTATACACATTCTATACTAATATTATAAATGCGAAAGTATCTCTGTCTGTCTGTCTCGCTTTCACGCCAAAACTACTGAACCGATTGTAATTAAATTTTGTACACAGATAGTCTAAAGCCTGAGAAAGGACATAGGCTACTTTTTAACTGGAAAAGGGTAAGGGGGTGAAAATGCGTAAATTTGGTCAAATTAAGTTAGTTCCAAAAACTCAAAATAGATGGCACCAAGAGTCCCCTAGATCGCGCTATTGCTTGCTCATGCGTATTTCTATAAGAGGTGGTACCATGTTAAGCTAGGTTTTTCGATTCTTTCGATTGTTATACACGTTATTAACTAAGAACTCACCTACCAACTTAGATTAGATATCAAATTCAAAAACAACAGCGCCAAAACTACTGAACGGATTGTAATGAAATTTTGTACACAGATAGTCTAAAGCCTGAGAAAGGACATAGGCTACTTCTTACTGGAAAAAGGGGTTGTAAGGGGGTGTTTATGCGTAAATTTGTTCAAATTAAGTTAGTTCCAAAAACTGGAACAGATGGCGCCAAGAGTCGCCTAGATCGCGCTATCGCTTGCTCATATGTATTTCTATAAGAGGTGGTACCATGTTGAGTCATATTTCGATTCTTTTGATTGTTATACATGTTATTAATAACTCACGTACCAACATAGAAATCAGAAACAACAGTCAGTCTACCAATAATAAATACTAAATAGTTTATGGCCTATGGGTATTGGCTATTGGGCAAAGCTAAAATTGTGTAATGCATTATGCAGCTAAGTTATGTACCGCTAAATAAGCTTTAAAAGGTATAAAAAAGTTTAATTAAAAAAATATATATTATGTGCACACTACACGGCTGTTTTGGGTATTTTGATTTAAGGGGTACCAGGGTTTTAAAAAGCTTTTGACACCAATTTTATTGACACAGCGCGCTATAAACTGAAGTCCACGCGGACGAAGTCGCGGGCAACAGCTAGTAGTTTATATTGTGAAGGAGTGTATCGAGCTAATTTTATTTTAAAATGATGCTTTTAACATATTTTTTAACAAATAAAACTTTACACACACTACGACACTACTACTAGGAAAAATTACAGATTTTTTAAATGACAAGCCTGTACATACGAATTATACTCTTTTATATTTTATGGTTGAAGTCTGCTGACAACAAGTTGACAAATTGAAAATGGATTATTGTTTTTTTTTTAATTTAATTTTAGATACTAATTAGACAATGCTTAACTTAAACGGCAGTCTGAGATCAGCTGAGTCCCAGACAAGAATTGAAAAAAACTATGATGAAGTCAATATTTTTTACAAAATATAGGTACTAGTCCTAATGTCGTTGCAAGTAAGGTCAAATTTCGACCATTGGGCGATCTCTAGTTAAACTAAAACGACCCATGAAAATCAGACTGCTCTATAGTTGCGAAGTCTAATAACTATGTATTAATTTATTCGATAATTTAATATCATACAAGTATAGGACATAGGCGATTCAAGAATTGTGTTAGGGACATAGGAATAACAGAGAGTTGAGTGCTTTAAAGAAGTTATTAAATTCACGATCTCTTACAAAATTCCTGTTTAAATCGTTTGCAAGGAGTAAGGGCAGCTTACGAGACCGCTCTATGCTCTATTTTTGACTAGATGACGCCCACTATCACGCAGGAACCGTACATTTTCCGGGATAAAAAGTATCATAATATGTTCTTTCCCGGGACTCAAAAGTATCCCCATACCAAATTTCAGCAAAATCGGTTCAGCTGTTTTTTTTTTTCATGAAATAAGGGGGCAAACACGCCGGTTTTCTGTGAGCCCGTGCTATTTCTCCGGTCGAGCCGGCCGATTCGTGCCGAAGCCTGGCTCTCCAAAGTCAAAAACGTGTTTGAGCGTGAAGAGGTAACAGACAGACACACTTTCGCATTTATAATATTAGTATGGATTTCTGTGAGGTTTCAAGTTACTTCTGCGATGTTTAATCATTTCTTCTGCGCAGGTGGCCGGTTCCCGCTGTACTCGCTGTTCCCGAACCAGCCCGCGACCCGCGCCACGCAGGTTCATAAAGGTAATCCATATGGCATATTCCATTAAAACTGCTGTCAAAGAATGCGAGCCTAGTTGTCCTGGTCCTGGACATTGCTGCTAGAAAAACTGCTGCACTCAACTTTATGATTTATGATTAATCAACCTTTCAATTGAATGAAGAGTTTGACAGATAATGTATGAGGTTTATGTCAAAATTATAATTAATTCCATTTAAGTAATTAATGTATCTGA
The DNA here is from genome assembly GCF_905147365.1 of Aricia agestis. Lineage (NCBI taxonomy): Eukaryota > Metazoa > Arthropoda > Insecta > Lepidoptera > Lycaenidae > Aricia > Aricia agestis. The sequence continues at coordinate 1,233,623 of NC_056417.1, forward strand.
GTGCAGCAGTTAGAGTGTCATCAGCTTAATTAGGTTATTCCATGTTTAAACCATTGACTTTTACAAGTGGACTCGGCATAATGGTCTCTACCAAATCAAAATACTGTGGCCGGTCCGCCATTTTATGTTCCGGTTCTCCGAGGTACATAAACTGTCAAAGTGTCGTATTATAGGGATGTCGAAATTGAAAGAAAATATCGATATATCGATACATCGATATTTGAAAAAATATCAATATCGGTCTCGATATATCGCGAAAAAAATAGGCACTTGAAATGTTCACAAAATACTCAGTTGTATACATAATTTAATAATAATAATAATTGATGGTAAAATTAAAATAAACTGTAAACACTTCGTGCGCGAGTACAACTAGTATTTGTCCGATTTTTTGGTAATTTTTGCCCTATATCAATAATGGCAACTTAAATAATAATTAATAAACTTAAAAGTTAAAATAAATTAAATAGTTTTATTAAAATTAAGGAGGCTCCTATATAAAAAAAAACATATTTGCCTATTTTGTCTCTATGTACTATAATACATAGAGACAAAATAGGCAAAAATGATATTTTTTTTATATAATATAAAAAAAAATAATTTTTGATATCAATATAATATGTAATATAACAGGACGCTCACTTATAACATGTTAGTTTATCGATGTCCTCGACAAATATCAACCGAGTGTCCCATCACTATAGACCGCCATGTTTAGTTCTTGGCAATATGGCGCCGGCCACACTTTTTTGTAGTTATGTCGCCTTCATCTGTTTCCTTATTCATTGGTTTAAACACGATTCCCAAATAGATTTTTTATCCTCTATTCTGTATTCATAAATGAGGTTTAAAAATCTATACTTACATTAAACATGCAAAGAATCGTTTTCTCCCTGCCATTTTTGGCAGCATTGTAATTTGTAAATACATACTCAGTATTTATATGGGGTGTAGAGTATGGTTTGGGAAGCGCTATCTCTTCTGGGCTTACTGCTTAGT